>NC_046363.1:27204003-27298728 GCF_011125445.2 Fundulus heteroclitus
CAATTCCTTTTTATTTTGTAATTATATTAGGAATAAGGTGTACATTTATAAATTTTTTTGAAAAACAAAACAATTACTAGGGGAAAGTAGATACTGGCAGATACAAATAAAAGCGCCCTAGAAGGTCAAGAAGAGCGGCTGCCTTGCTGGCTGTTGCATAATGGGATGAAATACTAAACTGATGCTATTGCAATTTATAATGGGGAGTAGGGTGGCCAAGACATGGCAGGGGGTGGATATGGCCACCCCTGGCCACCCCCTGGTGGCGCCATTGTTTTCAAGTCTTGAAAACACACACACACACACACACACACACACACACACACACACACACACACACACACACACACACACACAGCATTTGGTCTATGTAAATCCGGAAGAGTACAAGAGTACAAAAAAATCAAAATCATACTGTGGTTTTTAGTGATGACAATATTCCAAAGCTCAGACTCAACAGACAAGTCTGAGAGATGTTTGTATAAGACACACGAGGCTTGGTCAACAGATATATGTTATGGAAGAAGTTTTCTAATTGTAGCAGTCAGGAAAGCAGATTAATGTATTAAATAGTGAGAGCAGAAGCTTTAATCGTCTGTTGATTGGCAAACAAACTCAAAACTCTACATCACCGAGGTGTGAGGTGTTGTATAAGACGCATTAAAAGCCACGGAGTGCTACTGGGAGTGGACGGCTGCACTTTTAAATGAAATTCACTCTAGATCATCTGAACGCAGAGTTATATCACACTGCACCTGCTGGATCCGTGCAGCAAGACGGAGGCTGTGCTGCCCTGCTCATATCCCCAACCTCCTGCGAATACATTTATTGCTCTGAGATGAGTGCAGGCTTAAATGAAAAGGCAGACGGTGGCTCACGTTGTTCTGAAGCTGAAATTACAGGAAGGCCACACAGAAAAGGACAGGAAAGATGAGATTTTTATAGCCACTGAGCTCCGATGCGTTCGAGTTGTTGCAGTTTTCATAGTTCACCGCTAGGTGGTTCACACTGATTTAGCACGAATTGGTCACAGAAACTCTCAAATTAAAGCTTTTTCTTCAGTTGCTTGGGCTGAAAATAGGTCGAGATCGTCATTTAGTGATCCACTGTCCACTGTTTCAACTCATCAAACAAATACTAATATCTGACTAATATGTTCAAAATACAACTCTTAAAGGAACCTAATAGTTGATTGTGCCACCCTTGGAGGAAACAGCTGTCATTTATAAGAAATGGCATTGAGCCACAATATGGCGTCACGGTTTAAGTGCAGACTTTGACTTGGCCACTCCAAAGCCTTCATTGCACCAAGCTGGACTTGCTGCTGTGCTTTGGATTACTATTCTGCAGCACAATCCCAGTGTCCTTGATCTGAAGATCAGGAGCTGGTGGAAGAACATTATCCTCCAGTGTTTTCTGCCCGGCAGAACCAGGATTTCCCCCTAGTCGCTCTGTGTTCAATTAACAGAATATTTTCCCCAAAAGTCCCTGCGATCATCAAGATGTTTTGGGGTTTTTCTTTTTTAGGAAAAGTACCCGGTGCATTTGTGTTCTTGTTGGCCTCCAGTTGATGTTGAAACAGATGGATACATTTCAGTGTCTTCTGTTTCTTATCTGTCCTTGAATTTATTTAGATTGCATGATGTGACACTACATGCAATCTTCATGTTGTCATACAGGTTCTGTTTAAATATTTCTTGAATCAGGTCTGGCATTAATCAGGTCTGGGCAGTAAAATTAAAGAAATAAATATTGTTACAAAAAAGATTAATCACAGGTTGTTTATAATTTAACAAGGCTATATTTCAACATGGAGCCAAATAGGTTTAGGTTTTTCCCTTAAAAATGTAATAATCGCATGAAAACTGCTGTTTGTGTTTATTTTGTTTATCTTTGTCTGATAGTAAAATCTGTTTGGTTATCTGAAACATTTAAGTATGACAAATAATAAACAAACAAAAGAAATCTTCAAGGGGCTTAGATATTTTTTCCTCACACTTTATTAGATCAGACATATGGGAATTACATTACATTGAAAAATGTGTTACTTTTGTTAAAGAAGCCACTATTTGTCTCAACACCAGCGTTTTCACACTACTGGAAAAACAAATCCCAGCCAGCTTCATCAGGTTATACCCTGGAGCGCCTACACCTCCCCTGCAAGGTCCCTACACATTTCGAGCACTCGTTGGCTACTTTTTATTCCTCTGTGGTCCAATTATTCTCAGGCCGTCTCAGATGGTTTTAGGGTGTGGGTGACTGTCGAGGTCTGGTGATTTGAACACTCCATCACTCAGCGTCTTTGTCCAGCAGAGCCTGAGCACTCCATCGCACCTCTTCCTACATACTCCTCGGTGAGAGACGGCGATGCAGATGCCATCGGTTCTGTTGTTTTCCCGTGTTGCTGAATAACCAGTCCCTAGAGGCTTCCAGGACTTACTTTCTGTGATGCAGTAATATGGCCCTTAATTAGAGAAGATGTAACCTGGTGTTTTCTGAGGCTGTTAACCTCGTTGAACCTTTCGTCTGCAGCAGAGGAAATCCTTGGTCTCTGTTCATTAGTCATCAAGAAAATGAGGAATTCAGTAGAAAACGCTAATTATTACAGAGTGTGTTTAATGATTTTGTGGTTATCATACTTTTTATGCCCAACTGACAGGATTAGAAATGAAAAACAAAATTATTATTAATGAATTTTACACACCTGATGAAGAAGTAATGATTTCCTCAAGTTAAGCTCAGGTATGAAGGCCGCTTTGTAACAAAACATTTTAGTGTAGCATCATTATTCAATAACAGTTACTAACACTTTAAAGACCTTAGTTCCAGTGATCCATTGTGAGAACATTTTAGCTGTGCATGTTTTTTTTTAGATGGTACCAATGGTTACCATTCTTACTAGCAAGGATATAGGTTCAAATCTGTGCACGGAGTTTGCAAGTTGTCCTTGTGCATTCATCGGTTTTCTGCCCAACTCATTTAATTCCTTCTGAGATTGTATCTTTATTTGTTAGCGAGTGTAAATAAAATATTTTTATGCATTGTGATGTAGACTTTAATTAAAAAGACTGACTTAACATGAAAAAAACTGTCCTGAGGCCTAACAAATAATTTTTTTATTTATATCATAACATGGATATTAAAACTCACAAAATTAAAAATCAGCATCCATAAAAATGTGAATTTCCATACAGATGGAAAATAATTGAGGGCTCAATTAAAGTTTATTCATTTTTTTTTTAAGTAAAATCCATCCAAGTAATGTAAGATTAGACTAAAGTCACCATTGGGCCTCTTGGCTGCTTTTCTGACTTTCCTTTCCCCACTTACCATTTCAAGTGAACGGCTCCTTATCATCCTCGTAGTTATGCCATACTCTGTCCATTTTCAAACAGTGAAATTCATAGTGCTCTGTTTATATCCGGGAATATTTTTTTTTTTTTTTTTTATCTAATACTGCTTTAAACTTCTTCACAACTTGATTGCCATGGTTCATGCGCATCTTGAAAGGGTTGAGAGATCCTGGGTGAAGGTGAGGCTCATTTTGAGATTTCAAGTGTCTGAGCATCCAAAGTAGTAGACGCTAGAGTTGGAAAATCTGAACTTTTGCATCTTGATGTGGAGCGTCGACCAATCAGAGAGACTCTGCTAGTGGCACATTTTCCAGCGGGACGGAAGGACCATGAAAAGCCTGGAAGTTCGAGGAAAAGAACAGGGTAGCTAGTATTTATACTGAGGTATGATTACACATGTGGGCTCTTCATTAAATACGGGACTCTGAAGGCAATGGACTGCGCTGGGTTTTATTTAAGGGTACCAGAGATTAACCTGACAACAGCCAGATGCATGTCTCGCTCCGCCTAGCTCCACTCACATACATCTGGGACATCGCTCATTGAAAATGATTTCCCCAACCAAATTTATGGTCTGGCCAATCAGGACGCAGGGCGGGTGTTTCCTGGATGTGACGTAGCGGAGAAGCGTTCCAACAACAATGGCGGCTCGCATCGAGGAAGCAAGCGTTAGCATTGATGCTGCTATTTCTTCTGTGTTGTCCAATCTATCTGATATTGTTTCATTAAAAGAACATCAGAGAACGGCTCTGAAGGCTTTTGTTGGTGGAAACCATGTTTTCACCCTTCTCCCGACCGGTTTTGGCAAGCGGTTAGCCACTAACGAGCGGTTAGCCGCTAACCGTTAGCGCGAACCGTTAGCGGTTAGCGCGAACCATATTAGTCCTCAACGCGGTCCGCCCGGGATCGACTCCGACCCGCGGCGCTTTGCCCCCCCCCCCCTCTTTCATGTCAGCTCACTGTCAATAAAACTATTTTTTTTTTCCTGCGTCTCTCTCGTCAGCGTCACGGGTTAGCTTCGGTGTGAGTGGTTGAAATAGCACGTCAATAAAGATGACAGACAAGTGGCTTATCAAATCATATGCAAGAATTTTTTATAAGCCCCAGCCTTCAATAAAGGCAATTCCTATGGCGGTGTCCCAGATGGATGTGAGTGGAGCTAGGCGGAGCGATACATGCATCTGGCTGTTGTCAGGTTAACCAGAGATAGGACTGAATTCAAATGTACGCCACACTATTCAGATTTATGTTTGCAAATAATGAATAAACATTTAAAAATTTACTTGGGTTTTACCAATAAAAGTTCTTCCCACTTTACTACAATTTCAAAGTTAGACATGCAAAAAAATAAAAAAATAAAAAATCCTATAGACCGGCACACCCAAACAGTTTTTATAGCCCTGAGCAAGGTTGAAAACATCAAGTATATTCAGGCAGATGTTATGCTGCCGACATGCCACACTATTCAGATTTATGTTTTAAAATAATAAACATTTAAAAAATTTATTGTGTGATAAGAAAAACTATAAATGCATTTGCATTGCATTATATGCACTATATTGCATTCTATTCATGATACGCGTAAAAAGGTGCAAAAGAATTAGTCAGTGGAGCTTTATCACATATATATTACACACATAAGTGCTTTTACTTGGGTTATACCAATAATAGTTCTTCCCACTTTACTACAATTTCAAAGTTAGACATACAAAAAATAAAATCCTATAAGTCCACACACTCAAACATTTTATATAGCCCTGAGCAAGGTTGAAAACATCAAGTATATTCAGGCAGATGTTTTGCTGCCAACATATGGCACACTATTCAGATTTATGTTTGAAAATAATAAATAAACATTGAAAATTTTGATTGTGTGATAAGAAAAAGTAAAACGTCACTTTTTCAAAAATATTTTAATATTGAATTTTATTCATGATACACGTAAAAAGGTGCAAAAGAATTAGTTAGTAGAGTTTATTACATATATATTACACACATAAGTGCTTTTACTTGGGTTTTACCAATAAAAGTTCTTCCCACTTTTCTACAAGTTCAAAGTTAGACATGCAAAAAAAAAAAAAAAAAAAAAAACATCTATAGGCCGGCACACTCAAACATTTTTTTATAGCCCTGAGCAAGGTTGAAAACATCAAGTATATTCAGGCAGATGTTATGCTGCCATCACGCCACACTATTCAGATTTATGTTTGAAAATAATAAACATTTAAAAATTTGATCGTGTGATAAGAAAAACTATAAACGTCACTTTTTAAAATTATTTTAATATTGCATTTTATTCATGATAGACTTAGACAAACTTTATTGTCATTTTGTATGCACTGAGTGCGTACAGAACGAAATTTCATTTGCATACAGCTTAAGAATTTCAGTGAATTGCAGTGGATTCCAGAATAAAGTAGCTTTGCAGGATAATAAAGTAACTCAACAGGAAAATAAAGTAACTTTGCAGGATAATAAAATAATACACGTAAAAAGGTGCAAAATAATTAGTTAGTAGAGCTTTATTGCATATATATTACACACATAAGTGCTTTTACTTGGGTTTTACCAGTAAAAGTTCTTACCACTTTACTAAAAGTTAGATATGCAAAAAAACCCAACAACAAACAAACAAACAAAAAAAAAAAAACTATAGGCCGGCACGTTCACACATTTTTTATTGCCCCGAGCAAGGTTTAAAACATCAAGTATATTCAGGCAGATGTTATGCTGCCAACATGCCACACTATTCAGATTTATGTTTGAAAATAATAAACATTGAAAAATTTGATTGTGTAATAAGAAAAAGTAAAACGTCACTTTTTCAAAAATATTTTAATATTGAATTTTATTCATGATACACGTAAAAAGGTGCAAAATAATTAGTTAGTAGAGCTTTGTTACATATGTATTACACACATAAGTGCTTTTACTTGGGTTTTACCAATAAAAGTTCTTCCCACTTTTCTACAATTTCAAAGTTATACATGCAAAAAAAAAAAAAAAATCTATAGGCCGGCACACTCAAACAGTTTTTATAGCCCTGAGCAAGGTTGAAAACATCAAGTATATTCAGGCAGATGTTATGCTGCAAACACGCCACACTATTCAGATTTATGTTTGAAACTATAAACATTGATTGTGTGATAAGAAAAACTATAAATGTCACATTTTAAAGATATATAAATATTGCATTTTATTCATGATACACGTAAAAATGTGCAAAATAATTAGTTAGTAGAGCTTTATCACATATATATTACACACATAAGTGCTTTTACTTGGGTTTTACCAATAAAAGTTCTTACATTTTACTAAAATTTCAAAGTTAGACATGCAAAAAAAAAAATATATATATAAATAAAATCTATAGGCCGGCACACTCAGACAGTTTTTATAGCCCTGAGCAAGGTTGAAAACATCAAGTATATTCAGGCAGATGTTATGCTGCCAACACGCCACACTATTCAGGTTTGAAAATAATAAACATTTGAAAAATTGATTGTGTGATAAGAAAAACTATAAATGTCACTTTTTAAAAATATAGAAATATTGCATTTTATTCATGATACACGTAAAAAGGTGCAAAGGAATTAGTTTGTGGAGCTTTATCACATATATATTACACACACAAGCGCTTTTACTTGGGTTATACCAATAAAAGTTCTTCCCACTTTACTACAATTTCAAGTTGGACTTGCAAAAAAAAAAAAAAAATAATAATAATCTATAGGCCGGCACACTCAAACAGTTTTTATAGCCCTGAGCAAGGTTGAAAACATCAAGTATATTCAGGCAGATGTTATGCTGCCAACACGCCACACTATTCAGATTTATATTTGAAAATAATAAACATTTAAAATTTTGATTGTATGATAAGAAAAACTATGAATGTCACTTTTTAAAAATATATAAATATTGCATTTTATTGACGATACACGTAAAAAGGTGCAAAAGAATTAGTTACTAGAGCTTTATAACATATATATTACACACATATATGCTTTTACTTGGGTTTTACCAATAAAAGTTCTTACCACTTTACTAAAAGTTAGACATGCAAAAAAAGTAAAAATAAAATCTATAGGCCGGCACATTCAAACAGTTTTTATAGCCCTGAGCAAGGTTGAAAACATCAAGTATATTCAGGCAGATGTTATGCTGCAAACACGCCTGAATCCTGATAAAACACCCGAATATGTAGATTTCTAGCCCCGTGAAGCCAATCTGTGAGCCCTAAAAACACCGCCCGAGAGCCCCTCTGCTGCCGCTACCCGGAAACATTACAAGGGCCGGAAAGGACCAACGTTAGGGGCGCACACGTCACTCACTTTTACCCAAAAAAAAAAAAAAAAAAAAAAAATACATCACCACCGACCGATCAAAAAAAAAAAAAACCCTCCTCGACCCTCAAAACAATAAACTAATGAGCTCCCCGCCAGCGCAGAGCGGTCGGTAACCAAATGGCGAGGAGGCTGCTGCTGCTGCTGCGGCGTTGATTTCGAGCGTCCACCCAGCTCTCAGCATCAGTGAAAATGGCTCTGGCTAACGACTGGAAAACAGCACGCAGAAATGGAAGCGGACCGTAGCTAGCCAGCAGGCAGTCGGGAGGAGAAGAAGAAGAAGAAGGCGTGCCAGGCCTCATCCGTCTGCAAAACTCTGCTCCGTTACTGGATGCGTAGGTAAACATTAGCCGAATATAGGTTTTTTTTCTTTTACGCAGATGTATATGCTAGCGCTAGCATCGTCGTGTTAACGTTGGTCGGCGTGCGTTGACCGATTGTGCTTCGGGGGAGGATGGCTAACGTTAGCAACAATGTGGCTTTTGTAGAAAATGCGTGCGGCTGCACATAGCCAGACACACTGAGGCACGCCGGAGTCTAAAAAAATGATGCCAAAGAGAAGCGCCAAGTTTAGTTTTTTCCCCCCCAGTTTTTTCGCTAAATGTTAAGCCGATACTGTAACAGGAGCTGGAGCGCCGCCGTTATTACTCGCGCTTGAAACTAATGTTTACACAGTGAAGCGAATGGGAAGCTGGTGTTAATTTTAGCATTTGTGCATCCCCCCCTCCTCCTACCCCAATCCCCGTTTTTTTTTTATTTTTTTATTTTTTTGCAGGATTGCTGAGTTGCATTAAAATGAGAGGCAGTCAAATATGCGATAGATAATTTCCCTCATCTGCCAGGGAAGCTCTCAGTCCCCCTTCCAAGGATTCGTCAATTGAATCAGAGGAAACGGTAAGATTTTTGTTAGAGGTGAGCATAACCACATTTTGAAGTGAGTAAAGTCTGCAGAAGACGGTGAACTTTCTCTATCCTTAAGCACAAAATGTTTTTTTTCTTTATAGTTATTATTACATTTGATTTTTCTCGTTTGTGCGTCTGTGTTTATAGGGTTGTGTGGATTTTTGTTTTTCTTGTGGGCTTTAGGGTAGTAATATCTTCAGAAGAGGTTTATGTTACAATAATCTTTTTTTTTAAATATCTGCGTTGAAAAAAAAAATCAAAAAGATATCAAGAAAATAAATGAAGGTTCAAAATTAGAATCGAAATTCACATTTAAAGCTGAGAAGTTGTGACCCATAATTACACAGAATTGCTTACATTTTATATTTTCATTTAGATATAAATGCCAGTTTATAGACTTATAATAGTCGTGTTATTCAGCCAGTACGTCTAAGTCATTACTGCAGGATACATAATCACTTTAAAACAGCGACAGAGAATATTGTGCCTTGAAACATAATTTTACAGATAAATCCTGAGGTTATGGTGGAAATCTGGATCTTGTGTGGGCCAGTTAATTCTAACCAGCCATGCTCTTATAAATAACTCTTACTCTGTCCAGTTCACACATGTAAAAACCCAATTCCTTCATGTTCGTAATTCACTATCTAAACATACTGCACTCCCAACCTTTCATCATTTCATATTTATACACCCTGTTTGCCCAGAATCGTCCTATTTTGTTATTACAGATTCTCAAAATGGCATATCTCATTAACAGGTGCTCCTGCTTAAGTTGTTGGAACCCAAAACAAGTCTAACATTTTGAGGATAAGTTGCCCCATTGCAGGCACCCTTAAAGTACTAAGAGCTCATCTGACAAAGTCATCGCTGAAGTAAACAGAGGAAAACATCTGAGCTGTTGTGACGTCTATAGGAAGGTTAGGGTGCAAGAAGAGACAGCATTAAGCATCAAGCTGTGGTTTCATTTTTCTTCAGTACCTGCAAACCCTCCTGGAGATACTCTGCCAGCAGCAGGTTCCCTCACAGAAACAACCCGACTAATTAATGTGCAAAAAAGAAAAACCAGTGAGATCAGTTTTCATGGTTAGTGCATGAGTTTTTGGTTTCTATCTCATTTAAAATAAAGAGTTATGCAGGATTAGCTGGCCATGCGTCAGGTTATGTTTGACAACCAGTGGGTCAAAGTAAAAAAAAAAAAAAAGTGCGGATATGTTGTGTTGTACTAGCTGGCAGTTGATTGATTGAGTTATTCTGATTTGATAATCTCTAATTTTTCATAAGGTAAGACTGGCCCAGAGGTTCAGAAGACTGGTTTAAAATCACAAATATTTGAAATGGGGTCTAAAAACTCTTCAGATCTTTACAAAAAGGGATTTTCAGTGAGATTATATGGAGGGTTTAAAATTTTTTTGATTACCTGTTTCTATCATTCATATAAAATATTTAACCACCAAGAGTCTTGCTATGAGTAATTACATTTTTTTTTTTTTTATAATGGGGGATGAAACGATAGAACTTTGGGATAACGTGGCCACTCATAGGTACACAATGGGAGAGCAGAGTGGCAAATTGACTTGGAGAAATTTTCTATCAATTAAAAAGATTCAGTAATAATGTTATTCTGTTTCTGTGATCATGTTGATTGATCATGTCCAAAGGTTTGTCAGAAATGGACCCATATGCTGTTACATTTACCAAAACCTCTCTTTAAAATCCATTTTCATAAACCTTTTCTATCATTCTGTGCTCCTAAAAATTTGCATTTGAGAACATTTCCCATCATTATCAGAATTTCTTATAATATGGTGTAAAATACAGACTATACTTAAAATAAGTAACATCATATAAGTTGCGCTGCACCCACACCCCTCTATTTAGAAAAAAAACTAATTTCTGCTTTATGAGGCTTTTTTTAATTACCTAGTCCTCAAACATGCAGCAATGTCAGAAAATACTCTGGCATAATAAGATAATAACATTCAGATTTATATGTGCTATGTGTGATTCATAACAGGGGAAAAAAAATCAGCATGAAAAGATTAAACGGTCAGATAGTAATGAAGTAAAATGGGTCACTATCTCCAGCGCCTTGTTAAATATGCAAAATCTGCCTCTTTTCACACTTGACGCCTACAAAGTGCACAACATTCATTCACAGTATAAGAAAAGATGAGAGTACCTTTGTGTTTATTGTCAGTAGTCTAATAATAAAACAAATAATTGGCATTTATGCAGCAACTTTATTTGTGCACCACTCCAGCAGAACTACTCTTAAGGTAAGCTATTGCACATGTTGAATGTCTTCTTCTGTTTGTTGCAGTTGCTGTAAAATATGGGAATATCCTTTCAGATATGGCACAAACGCATCACTTCGATCTCTTTTATTTAACAAATATGAATGGTTACTAAGCAGACTTTCCTCTGTCACGTCTTTACATTTACAACAAGTGGCTAATTTGTAAATAATTGGAAAAAAGCGGCGATTAAAGTTTAAATAACATTTTAGTGCCAAATTATTTTTTTGTAGGAAGTTATTCTTTTAAAACTGCCATAGAATATGTTAAATTTAATATAATAATTTTTTGTGCGTGTCTTAACTCTTTTGCGATACATTTTGGATCCGTGATAAGGTTACAGCCACAGAGTTGATGCTTTGGTTTAGGATCAGTGTACCAAAAACTGGGCTTTAAAGAGAAATTTCTGTATTTTCATATTTTTCCTATATAGAAATAGAATTAACTTTTAATAGATGTGCCTGTGTTTTAATGAGATCTTGTAGATTAAAGGGTAATCTGTAATACAATGATAATTATTTTATACTAAGGTTATATAAAGCCCTTCTATGACTTTCACCCCTTCTTGACTTCTGTGTTTTCAGCTGTAGGAACTCCTTGGCTGAACATGGATGAGGAATCTTAGGTGAAGGAACACAATTATTCTCAAAGGAGACAAGAAATCATCATTTGAACTGGTTCCGCAATAAAAACCCACTTTAATTAATTTTTGATGCAGTTGGGTGGAACTCGTCTACCTTTTTTTACCTTTGATCATCAGTTTATCACCTCAGCTACCCCACTGAGTTTGGAAGTATAGTGTGGGAAGTGGATGATCAGGAGGGGAGTGGCAGCGCCAGAGATAAACAGTCTGGAGAGATGAACTTTAAGCTGTCTCCAAAGTAAGAACGTAGTAGCATAGTCCCACTCTTAGGGTAAAGTCCGTCTTTCACCAGTGAGTGGTGGGATTACTGTAGCCGCTCCTAGCGCTGGAGGTTTGGCGTCTGCACCCCCATGTGCCAGTGAGTGGGAAATGTTCCAATTTGGAAAATACAATCTGGACATTATAGAGATGTTAAGTGGGCACCAGGCCCACCAGTTCAAAGGCCTTGGTTTAGATCGACAGCTACAGCATCAGCAGCAAGTGCAACTTCACCAGCATCAACTCCAGCAGCAGCAGCAGCAGCAGGCTGAGTCTTCTGGAGCTCTTCTGTCTGGACTTGGCTTGGGCCCCCTGCAGGGGTCAAGAGGTAACGCCTTTTCTGATTCTGCCTCCATTTTTGCCAAGATGAGTGCCCCTCCTCCCCCACCTTTACAACAACAGCCTTCCTCATCTCAAACCTCCCGCTCAAAGTCAAGCAAGATGAGCAGCAGCAGCAGCTCGAGTCATTCTTCTGGCTACCCGCAGTTCCTGCGCTCTTTCCACCCGTCTGAGGCAGCACTAGCACAGGAGCAGTTACACCCAAGTGTAGGCCGCTTTGAGCACTTTACCGGGGGAAGTAGCAGTAGTGGGAGTGCTGGGGGATTAGGAGGATTAGTAACATCAGCACCTCCACCTCCTCCTTTACATCCCGGCCTCTCTGTCCCCCAGGCATCACCTGGCCCCTCCTCTTCCTCTCCCTCTCCATCAACATCTGTGGCCACCTCTAACAACCCTCCTAGCAGCAGTGCAGTCAGCTCTTTGGGACACCAGTTGGTTGGAGCCCAGTCTGATGCACGGAGCCTTCACCAACAGTTTAGTTGCATGTTAGCTGCTAATCAATATTTTCTTTCTGGTGTGCCTGCTAATGCTAGCTTAGAACAGTTTCTGGTTCAACAGGGAACTCATAACCACTTAGGGATTGGGTTAAGTCAGTCAGGCGGGGAGCCTAGCACTAGCCTCGCTCCACCTCCCGCTTTGCACTCCTCGCACTCACACAGCCACTCCACCCCCCAGCCCCAGCAGCCTCCCCAGCAGCCTCCCCAGCAGCAGCAGCTTCCACCTCACTCCCTTTCCCATCCTCACTCCCATTCTCATCCTCACCACCCTCTCCACCCGGGCTCCCAGGCTTCATCGCTGGGTGGCTTCGACTTCCAGGGCATTCCAGTGCTTTCGTCTAATCAGATAGCTTCTCTGATGCAGCAGGAAGCAGGTTTGCCCCTTCCCTTACCACTTCACTTGTCTTTATCGAAGGAAGATGGTAAAGGGGAAAGCAGCGGAGGTGGAAGCAGCGGCAGCAGTAGCAGTAGTAGTAGAAGGAAAAAAGCAATGGCCGGCTATTTGCCTCAAAGAAAATCTGAAAGCGGTAGTAGTAGCGGTAGCAGCCATGTTCACAGTAGCAACAATGGTAATCCAAGCACTAGTAATGGAGGGCTAAGTCATGGCCAGCCCCCGGCTTTAATTGGCAGTGGGGTTGGTATGACAAATATGGGCGGAGATCCGTCATCCCTTCTTGCCTCTTCATCTTCATCGTCATCAGTAGTTTCTTCTTCCTCCTCCTCTGCTCCCTCTTCCACTGCTGCCTCAGTACTGGTTACTAATGATTCTCAGCTTTCTAAATCTGATAACCAGGGCTCAATGCAACCCAACACTTCAGAGTCCGATACAGAGCCCATTTATAGCTGTGGCGATTGTGGCAAAAGCTTCCCTCACCTATCAAGCCTTCGTAGGCATATGCGCATGCATGAGCCAACCACAGCAGGTACTAGCAATACTGCCACTACAGGCCCAAACCCCGTTTACATTAAAGCTCAGTCTGACCCAAGCCTTCCCCATTCGACCCAAGAAACTCCACAACCCTCGTCAAATTCATGTCCTAGTCCAGACAAAGTATTTCAT
Organism: Fundulus heteroclitus; assembly: GCF_011125445.2. NCBI lineage: Eukaryota > Metazoa > Chordata > Actinopteri > Cyprinodontiformes > Fundulidae > Fundulus > Fundulus heteroclitus. Next base: position 27,217,697 of record NC_046363.1, read on the forward strand.
TGCCCCGATTGTGGCAAAGGCTTTAAGAAAAAGGGGCACCTGCTGCAGCATGGAGTTTTACACTCTTCAGCCCGCCCATATGGCTGCTCCACCTGCTCTCGGGCTTTTAATCGTAGAGAGTCACTGACACGTCATGAGAAGATTCATGAGGAAAAGCCATTCCGATGTCCTGCCTGTGGTCGTGCCTTCCGAGAGAGCACCTCTCTTCTCAACCATGCTGCCTCAGGCACCTGCGGCAAGCCAGGTAGGGGACCCAAACACCGGGGCAGCAAGACAGGAACTGATGGTGAGGACAGAGTCGGGGGAGGGGGTGGAGGAGGTAACGGAGGAGGGGGAACTTATCAAAGCAATAGAGGGGTTATTTATGGGAAAACTGAGGAAGAGGATGGTGTAATCATTGTGAGTGAAGGAGAACCTAAATCAGGTTTAGGATGTGATGGTCTGTTTCAGTCTGGAAGGGGAGGGAATTCAAATGACAGGGACAGAACAGATGGTAAATACCCCACTGACTACTCTCGGAATCGTTACACAGGCTACCATGATGACCACCGTTCTCAAGGTAATCCATCTCCGTGCTACTCTGGCGCCTCCCCCTGTGGAAGTGGGATGGCGGGCCCAGCTCTGAGAAAGGCTCCCTTGGCCCCAACTCTGCATCCGCACTCACAGAGCCACAACCAGCACCACCATCCGCAGCAGCAGCAGCCCCACCTGCCTCTTTCTTCTCTACTGGATGACTCAGAGGATGATGTCACTAGCTCTGTCAATAATGCAATCTCTGCAATAACAGCGGCTAGCAACAGTGGAAATAGAGGGGATGATAGGGGAGACATAATAGGAGGTCTGCTAGGTGGTCTTGGTTTAGGACCTCTAGGCTCACCTTCCTCCACCTCTGGCATGGATAAGAATTTCCGAAGTGGTGGGAACCAAGAGGCTATGAGCAGCAACCCACAGAATCCTACTACCAAACCAAAACGTCCTCGCAAACCAAGAGCTAAGAAAGATCCTGCAGCTGGTGGACAACCCCCAAAACGTAGGCAGTACACTCCCAGAATGGGGCCCAGCGGGCTCCCGCGCACTCACCTGTGCAGCGTCTGTGGCAAGGGGTTTGCGCGCCGCGAGACTCTGCGCAGGCACGACCGCATCCACACCGGCGAAAAGCCCCACCATTGCACCATATGCGGAAAATACTTCAGAGAGGCTTTTCACCTCAGCAAACATCAAACGGTCCACTCCGGTGCAAAGAATTACAAATGCACAATCTGCGGGAAAGAGTTTGGTTACTCCCAGAGCCTGAGGAGGCACAGCAAACTCCACCAGAAAGGGGAGCTGGAAGAGGTACCCACAACACCAGCTCCAGAGAGCCTCAACAGCTTTAACCCAAATACTCAATGTAGCGTGGCGCAAGACAGGAGCCAGAACCCAGCACCGAGTACCTCTTCCTACTACCCCTACTCTCAAGACGTCAAGCCTCAAGACTCCAACCCTCAGCCGCAGCCGCCTCCACCACCCCAATCGCAGTCCCCAGCGCAGCCTCGACTCTACACCTGCGCCATATGCTGGAAGTCCTACCGCCATCACTTCCAGCTTACTGCTCACCATCAGATGGTTCACGAAGGCGGGGCTGACAAGTTCTTCTCCTGCGAGGTGTGTGGGAAACAGTTTGCCTACTCTAATAGCCTCACTCGACACAGGCAGTCTCAGCATGGGATTACCCGAGCTGAACAGTCTAACCCCCAAGAAGGCAGCAGTGGGTCTGGAGAAAACAGAGGTGGGAGCGATGTTAATCAGTCAGCCTCAGAAAGCGAGGCTGCCACCAACGCCCTGCTTCAGATGGCTCCATCCACTGAAGGGCACGGAGGGCAGGGTCTTAGCGTTGTCACTCATAGTCACCAGCAACCGCCCCCGCAACCACCAGCTGGTTATTCCCCCCTCTTTTACGATGCTGCAGCAGCCCAGTCCTCCACCTCCAGTGCTCCATCCTACTCTCAGCCTCTCCCCCCCAACTCCACAATCATGCCCCCGCAGCACCCACATTCCCCTGCCGGGGTGAAGGGAGAGCACATTTACCCAGCCGGATCCCGTAGCCGCACGCTTCACACCACCGCCCCGTTCCAGCCCCTCACGGAACTGCCCTCCACTGAACATCACCATCTGCATCACCATCATCACCTCTCCCACCATCATCCCCATCATCAGTTAGACACCCAGTCCCACCAGCACTTTGAGTGCAACACCCCGCTGCCCCACGACGACATGAGACGACACAAGAAGAAAAAAAAAAAGTCCGACAACAGAGAATGGAGGGGAAGTAACTGGGAATCGCAGGATTTAGGGAGATTTGATGGAGTCAAAAGGAAGAAAAAGATAAGCTGTACAATAAGAGGGCAGCAGAATAAGAAACACGGCTCTCTCCGTTTGACGATTAGACGAGGAGGAGGATCTGGTGGTGGTGGATATAGGCTTATCAACACCGGAGGAATGAAGGTACAGATCCTGTCATCTCTCCAAGTTCCAGTGAAGCGGTTCGGATGTCCCATATGCCCCAACTCCGTGTTTTCCCGCAAAGCGGGGCTGCTGATCCACATGGCAGTTAAACACCCACGAAAGGCCTTGAGCGCTCAGGATCGGCTGAGGTGCAGAGTGTGTGGGAAGCAGTCTCACAGGCCTTTGACAGCCTTCATCCATCGAGCCTCCCATCGTGCCAGAGGGACTTTCTCCTGCCGCCACTGCTCCGCTCGCTTCTGGAACGCTACACTTCTTCTCAGGCACAAAGCGTCCTGCCGCCGCAGGGCTAAAAGACTGCAGAGAGGAGATGCTAAGAGGTTGAAGCTTTCGAAGAAACCCGGAGAAAGACAGATACACGACAGTCACGAGGAGATGCCATACTTACAAGGATCGTATAGATTCTGATCCTGGTGTCTGAAACAAACAAAAAAACGGCATACAAGAGGGATTTTTTTGTTGTTCTGTTCTAAAATAGGAAAGTGAGAGGTAAAATAATTAAAAAAAGGGACTGGCAAAGACATCTACTGCCTCTAGGAGAATTTACCTCTTTTTTTCTGTTGCATCTACTCTGCTATTAGAACGAGTGTGTTAACAACTACTGTAGAACATTATATTAAATATCACCGGAGAATCTTCCAGGTTATATTGGAAGGGTTTCAAAGTTTTTTCTTTTTTCTTTTTTTTTCTCTCGTTTTTTTTCTCAAAGACATGACTGTTTCCATAGGATCATTAATTAACCCCTTAAGTGCATTGACACTATGCTTGGCTGACACTGTGCAGTTATCTAGACAAGTTAGGTGAAATGACCTGCTAATGTACTTCTCCCTACACAACTAAGGTTCCCTGCTCTTGCTGTATGATAACGTCTGCTGTGTATTTCGTCTTGTTGATGTTCACTTAGAGGCTCTGAGGAGGCTGTTTTTTTTTATGTAAAGTGCATTTATTAGGAGTAGGGACATGGGGACAAAGACCTTTTCTGTTAATAGTATGTCAGTGCATGTTTGTTCTCTGGTCAAGTTTCTTGCTGAGGTTGTAAAATCACTCCTGCAGTATGTGATGGTTTATTCAGTATATCCCCAACAGTTTGTAGTGTAAACTTGATTTGAGAGTTGCCCCTATATTCCTTTGTGATTTAATCACAAATAGACGAAATGTATAATTAGCGTTACAGTGATTCCCTCTCCTGCCAAAAATGAAGAAGCCTTGCTTACGGTGTTCACTTCGTTTATTTGAGGATATTCCTAGCTTTTATACCATGGGATAAAAATAAAAAACAGGCTAACACAGAATGACTGTAACATGTTAGACTCATGATATTTGGATGCTCTTTTTTAGCAGTGATAATTTCTACCGTATTTCTTCAAAGTGGGTTTAAAAACAAGGACCTATCATGATAGAAACAGATGTAATAATCCCTGTATTTGTGTGTAACCCAATCACTCTTCATGTCAGTCCACTTACCCCCATTATACATTTGAGTTTTTACTGTTTTGCAATCATGTTATCACTGTCGAGACTCATTTTTCTTTATTTCAACTGAACCTGATGGAATACGTTTTCAAGTACATCGCTTTATGTCACTTTATTCACATACGAAATGCTCATAGCCCTGTCAAGTTTTTGTTTTCTTCCAAAGGAAAAAAAAAATCTAGTTTTAGTAGATTTCTATCACATTATTTACTGAGAAGTCAGTAGTTGATTATATTTCAGCAATGAATAAACCTTAAGTGTAATCATTTGTTTTCTTTGATTTCTTATCAGTAACCTACAAGCAATATCTAGAGCATAGTACAAGATAAAGCGTGTAACTAACTAAAATCAACATTCACATTTGAGATTTTTATTTATTTAAATATATATATTTATGTAAAATGTGAGTTTTTAGTTTTTAATCAGTTGATTGATTATAGTGGATGTCAGGATGTAGTTGATATAACAATAAATTCCATTAAAGTGTTTGTTGCTTGAGGAGAATTAATGGCTTTCAGGAATCAAAGTTAATACTAGTGTATCCATCCAGTCATGTATTTTCTGCAGCAGCTTTACCCTGCAGGAGCATTGCTGTCTGTCTGCAGCATTCAGTGGGCGAGAGATGGAGTACAGCACAGCCAGGATACTAATGCTTCACCAGACTAGTGTTATACAGGTGCATCCTAATAAATTTAAATATCATAAAAAAGTTAATTTTGTTTCAGTAATTCACAACGTGAAACCCTTTATATAGATTCAATGCACACATGGCGAAGTGCTTAAACTGTGTATTTATAAATTTCCAGATAATAGGCTAAAGCTTTATTTATTTTAGAAAATGAATATTACAGAGGAACAACAAAACTAATACATACATACATATATACATATATATATATATATATATATATATATATATATATATATATATATATATATATATATATATATATATTTAAATAATACAATCTTGGCCTGAAAAGTATCTTCATGTATTTGACATTAAATTAACTGAGCAGTGAATGAACTACTGCAACAAGGCATGGTAATGGAAGCCCAGGTAGTTTTAATAGCTTGCTTCAATCTGATCTTCCTCTTGGCAATGCTAAATAGGAATCACAGGTAGATTCCCTGTTGATTGTCAACCTACCACACTTTTTTTTCTTCCACTCAACTTCCCAATAAATGCTTGGACACTTCGCTCTGTGAGGAACCGGCTTCTTTAGCAATGACCTTTTAGTTGCTCACTCTCCTTGTGTGGAGTGTCAGTGACTGGCTCTTGGGTCAGTTGTCAAGTCAGTCTTACATCAAGATTTTGTAGGCCATAACATAAAAATTGCAGATCGATATGAAGGCTGAAGCCATGATAATCAAAATTGACCAACGTTTGAAATAAGTAGCCCTTCAATGTGTAACGAATCAAAATATGGGGGTTCCGCTTTGAATTGAACTATTGAATCAAAGCCCAGGTTGTGCTCTTGATATGCACCTTCAACTGCTCTTAAAAAAAAATAACTGGCTCTCACTTGTGGCACCACAAGATGGCAGTAAGCAACTCGTTATAGGGATCTTGGCCTGGCAGGGATGAGTGGGGCGGTCACATGGATGTGCAACTGTGATAGGAGAGGACTGGTGAGGTCGGGTGCCGCTGTAACAAGTATGTGAATGATGTAGCTGTTTTTGTTTACAGCGAGATTAATCCCACCAAGTGAAATAATCCAGCAGCCGTATCAAGGTTATTTTAGGAAATGAAAATAAAGTAAAGCGAGATTGAGTTAGGTTCTCCACTTATGTGCGCACATGAAGTTATTTGACTAATTACATTTGTTAATAGAGCAATGAAGTTGGGTTTTGGGTAGGATTTACCTCGCTTGCACTCTTAAAACATCTGACTGAGACATTTTAAAGTGGATCTGATCCCCGAACTAAATACGGGAAGGCATTGTTGAAGTATAAGAGGATTCCATAACTACCCTTCCACACGGGTGCATTCTTTATTAACTGAACGAACACGTATGTTGTCTTGTCTGTAATCCTACGTGAACCTCTGCATGAGGTCAGGAGAAAGACAGGTGCATTCCTGTGGCGCGCTTTGTTTTCGCACGCGCTTTGCAATGTACAGTAAACGAGACAAACCCTCGCGCTCCCTTCCATCTTCCCGACTGGGCTCACGCGGCAGTGGCATGCACGCGGGGGGGAATCCAAGCAGGCGGGTTTGTTCGACCTATTTCTGGCCAATGGCTCAGTCTCCGGGGGCGGGGCAACCGCTCGATTGGGCCAATCGGAGCTCGGAGCGCCAGCGGACAAGGCTCGCTCTTCGCGTGTTTGACCCACGTGAGCTGGAACAGCTATTGTACGCCGGCAGGCAACGTGCAGCCCCCTCGTCTGAAAAAAACAGCACACTCACGTTTTCCGTGGATTACAAGGGAAACTGGAAAACTCGTGCAGCTGTGACCGACCGTTGTAGAGAAGGAAACCTTAAATTCAGCTACAAGCAAAGGCTCAAATAAGAAAGCTTTACAATGCAAATATTGTTCTTTATAAAAGTCCATACTTAGATAAAAAAAAATGCCATCATACTTAAACTGATCACAGATATACTACAGTAGCCAGGGGAACAATAATCAATAAAAAAACAAACAAAAAAACAACAAGAAAACAAAACACTGTTCCTGTCAGACAAAATAAAAATATGGCAAGCCATTTTATCATGTAAGAGCTTGCCAAGCCATTAAAAGCAGACATGAATAATACAGGTCAACCGGTTCAACAAGAACATTTGGGATGTGTAGTATTGGCGTATCCCCAATTAAAATTATTAATATCTGTACATTGATTTATAATGTATTTATAAAGGGAGCGTGTGCATTGTTAAACATGTTAAATGCAAATGCATCTAAGTTAGCCAACAGACTAGTTTATATCAGTCTCAAACCTAATTCTTGACAAGACAGTTTAGCATTATGATGTAAAATTATATATGTAATAACAGTTTAAGTGAATGCTGTTTTATACATTTCTTTACTGCCTTGCCTTTATGTATTTTAAACCAACTATTGTATACCTATGCACCTAAACATTGTTTATTTTTGATTGTTATTAAATATTGTCTTGAATTGAGGAGATAAATAGCCAGACAGATCCTTAACTCTCATGTTACACTTAATTTAGAATTGCCACATTTCCATTTATTTCAGACTGATCCTCATGAGTCAGGGGACTTTTATAAAACATGATAGATTATGAGCCGTGATAAAAACAAATTAACTCATGTGACTTCATGTTAGGTATTATTTATTTAAGTCATAAAACAACATTTTCTCATAGTATCCTGCAGATGATGATCCTGCAATTGCTAATCCATGTCCAGAAACAGTGTTTATAATTATGAAGCTATTATGATAAACAGTTGAAACTAATTCATGTCTACATGTCAATTAATTAAAATTAAAATACTTGTCTTAGTACATGTTGGCAACCTTGAGGATGACTTGATATCTTTGTTTTGAAACACGCCTTCCTGAAAAGTTATCAAAATCAAGATCAGTTTTAATTACCAGGCTTGTGACACAAACAAGAATTTTACTTTATTTCCACTCTGCCATCAGTGAAGAAATTTTGAGTGTGTGTATATATATATATATATATACTTGTGTTAATATGTATATTTAACACATTTTTACTAAGAGGAAGACATGGTTGGATTGATGCAAATAAGCATGGTAAATAAACTGGGTACTGTGTTAAGTTTTCATCATCTTAAACACCTGGGAAAGAAACTGGCTGCCCGTTTTAGTGAATAGCGCTTGACATGAAGGTAAAAGTCAAAACAGACTGTGTGCAGGATATGTGGGGTCTGCAACAAATATATTTAAAAGAATTCCCCCCAGTATAATGGGCCACAAACACACAGTGTTTTAATCCTCTCCAGGCCCAGTGCACTAGTGCTGAACCTGTGCAAGGTGAGATAGAGGTAATGATGACTGACTAGGAGGGACTAAGAACCGTCCCCATGTGAGAACTCAGCAAAATGAATCTTGCCGTGACCAAATTGGTTAAAAGTCTCGTGCAATATAACTTGTGTTTTTATCTAACCTATTAATCGTTGAGTTCAACCCAGCTTGGTTTGTTTTGCCTTTGTCTACCGACCATAGAAACCCTGGCTATCCAACTAGATTACTTCAGTATTGCACATGATTTAGTTTTGAGAACAGCCACACGAAAACAGCTGGTATCTTTCTGGCAAATGGACTATCAGGCCAGGTTGAGCAAATATGCAGAGATTCCCCATCTGCCTGACAATGGGACACAGTTCCAGGGCCCAATCAAGCTCACTGAGAGGTGACACACAAGTCTTATCTAAGGCTGTTTTCTTTGGTCCCAAGATGTTAGATCTCAAAGGCCCCTTGAATTCTTTCCACTACCTTGAGGTATATAGGACCCCAAATTATGTGTGGAAACGTTTACCTTTCAGAGAGTTAGACATTGATAGAAAAGTTGAAATTTATATTTGTCTGTTTTATGTTGAGTATCTTTAAATGAATCAATGAAATACATTAGTGAGATTTTGAATAAATAGATTATGCTATAAGCAATTAGTACTAGTATTATCATTCAGTTTCCATCTTGTGTCAATTCAGTAATTCTGAGAAGAAATATATTTTCCTACTTTATTATTCTGATTCCTTGCCATCAAGTGTGCAGTTAAGGCTACCTGAGAAAGTACTATTTGAGATAGATTTTGATATAGACTAATTAGAAATCAATTATATAAACATAAATGGGCTACTCTTTATGAAGCATTTACCACTCCACACCATAACTGGAGAAAATACCTAAAAGTAGAGCCTGCGATTTTTCTGGAATGCAAGTAAGAAACGTAAGTCCCTTTTTGAATAACTGCACATGCGCAAGACAAGACAAGAGATGACGGCATCTGATTGGTTCTTTTCATTCGGATCGAATGACAGGATTGGTAAGAGTTTTTACATACCAGCAGCTTTCACAGAGATCTATTTTTTTTTTTTTTTACTATTGACTACTGTCAGGATGGAAGGACCATTTCACCCAGTATAACAAGAAGTGTTTTTGAACAGGATCACCAATTATAGCATTAAAGAAGAGCTGTGTAACTTTTAGTCACTTGGGGTGTTAGACCTTTACCTTTCAGGTTTAGTTCCCCTGAAGGCTATTGGCAACACTGCACTGTTGCAAAGTTAAACAGTCTCACTCTGTGTTTTGGAATCTGATAGCTGACCACTTTGGAAAAGCAGATGGCGAAGTCATCAAGTTATTTGTAAAGACAAGGCCACATTCAACTCAATACATTAAACCCTATATAGAGAACCCAAAATATGGCGGATCAGGTAAGTGTCATATCTGTTTTGTTGTTACAGACTGCCGTAACCTAGAATGAGTCATGTGACTTACCCATTTAGCAACAGATCCTACCCTCTCAGTTACATAGGTACATTTTTGAGAAGGACAGCCTGCATGGAGCATCGATACATCGAGCCAAACTACTGTATATTGACCTGAAAAATAATTTAATATATCTCAAATTAAGCTAATACTTGGGTCAAAACTTACATGGTGCTGCTTTAACTAAAAAAATATATGCAAAAGCTAAGCATTTGGAATGGTTTCAAAGAAAGCCAAGTAAGGTTGTCTACATGGAGATGAACATGGTAAATTTCCATAAATGATAAACAAATGTGAGTACAAACAAAATAACACAGCCCAACTAAAAATGGTGTAGTAGGTATTGGAGGAGCTGTGATACTGCCAAAGAAACATGCAAAAAACACTGGGTGTATACTGAAGTAAACATAGCACAATGGCACAGGACTAGACACAAACATTTACAAATGTCCAGCATGATCTTTATGTGGGTTGGCAGGGGACATGCCTTGAAGAGCAGGATGTTAGAAAGGAAGAGTCCGAGGATGCTACTAACAGCCATATAAGAGTTTGCAACACTGGACAGCGCCATATTTGTTGTTATTTTTGAGAGTGAGGCGCATGCGGGTTACAGAAAAAGGCGAAGCTATGACGTCACTGTTTAAGAAAATATGCGGCTCGCTTGTACACATGGTAACAATTAAACAAGCATTTGAAATGTATTCACTCTGGGACCCGGTCTCCAAAATGATCATTTGTCGTCTCCCAAAGTGCACGCACATTTATGTGGACGGGCAGCTCGAAGGATGAAATACCTTTGCAGATACCCCTAATCTTGTCTCCGTGTGGAGGGGGCCTAAAACGGAACAAAACTGAGTACGAATGGGCTGAAGGGACAAATTGGGACCCAGAGCGAAGTGAAGCGTGTGCTTTCATTACATGTCACAACGACCTGCCATACAGCCTGCTCTCCTCGAGGTGCGCACGAGGGGTAGGTGTGTCTTATAAATAAATGAGTGATCTCGCCAAACACCCGGCTACGCCCCTCTCGCCTGTTCCGCGGGGCGTGACGTCACGTGAACTGCCCGTGTCCGTTCCAGCTGAGCGCGAGAGGCAGAGGACGATCGGACGTGGACGTCGCGCGGCCCCAACGCAGATCCCAGCCCGTGCGCCCGTGACTGCATCCACCGGATGAAGGGGAGGAAAAAAAAAAAAGTAGAGACAGAAAGACGAGCCCTCCCCCTCCTCCTCCTCCCCCCCCCAGCTGACGGACAGCAGAGCGCCACAGCAGAGCAGACGAGCAGCAACACAACTTGTCATCTGACCAACACACAGCTACTTTGACCGCTGCTGCTTCTTGTTTATTTTTTTTTCCTACGCGCACTTTTTTTCCTGCGAGGTTATTATTTTTTTTTTATTTTATTTTTTGTTGTTGTTGCTTTAACGGCGGAGGGATTCAGCGGTGGGATTTATTATTTTTTTTTAGTCCAGGACGATAAACTCGGGATAGCCGCTTCGCAGTTGTGAGTTGTGACATTTTGTTTTGCCTCCACCGTGCGGTTTTATTGCTTTGTTTTTATTGACGGCGTTTCCAGCTCATATGGTCTGACCGCCCCTCTCGCCGTAACGTCTTGATCCAGTCAACACTTTAACAACATTCAATGACAATGGAGTACTTTGAAGAGAATTTTTATACGAGGAAATAAGGATCTCCGTTGCAACAACTGCAAGGTAAATTAGTTATCCCTCATTAATTGTTGCCTTAGCAATACTTAAGACAATATTGTGTGTAACTCTGATACAAAAGCTATTTTATTCTGCATGGATTACTCTCTAATTGGTCTCTCTCTCTCTCTGTGTCCATCACCTTTCACCCCTCCTGCATGCAAACAAACAGCCCTCCAGCGTACTTGTCCTATTGGTACCTCTGGTGAGATTGCATCAGTATTTCAGGTGCACCCCCCCTCTTTGGAGCCCGCCCCCCCCACACCCCTCCAGTCCAGGATGTCCAGGCAACTCTCCCAGCTTCCGACCCCTGACCTGCCAGCTGGGGCAAGCCCACAGTTTGGAAGTTGTACTCAGCCTGCAGGCTCCCTCACAGGGGGCCACGTCAACTCCATGGCCGGTTTGAAATCCCTCCTGCAGCAACCCATGAAGGGAGACCACCGGCTGAAGAACCCGTGCGACTCAAAAGGTGAGAAACTTCGGTGGTCTCTTTGTGGTGTTTACCAGTTGTTGTGTTGTTTTCCGCGGTCCCCACCCACTTTTATTGTGATACAGAAATGTGGCATTATCTTGAGCACTTTAGTCACCCATCACACTCCAGTCCCATGTGCCAGCACACATGCCTGGGATGACTCCTCTGTGACCCTGCTGAGTGTTCTGCTGGATTATAAACCCCGCTGCTTGTATAAAGTTAGGCTCCAGATTACAGCGGAGTTGTTGACATGTTTCAGATTAAGTCATGATATAAAAGCGCACACATTTTTTTTTTTTTTTGCCAAACTGATTGGGTGATTTGTTCAGGAGCTCGCCTTCATGTTCCTGCAGCAAAATGGTCCTACCTACCATCTGTGGTCTATCTGGGAGTTTGTGTTTATGATTGTGTGTATAAGAGAGATTTAGAAACCAAGTGCAGCCACCTGCCAACCCGGGTAGTCTTTGCAGAAATCTGCAGAGTCAAAATCTCTAAAGAGACATTTTTCTGCTTTTCTCCTCTGGTAGACAAAGACAGACTGGACCTTGATGAGGACTCTTTAGGAGTTTGCCCAATGAGGAATGGCAATGGACCAGTCAGCAATAACAACAGTAATGGCTGTGGAGGCGGAGGAGGAGGAGGTGGTGGTGGTGGTGGAGGTGGCGGAGGAGGAGGAGGAAATGGCGGAGCGGGCTTCAACCAATTCCTCGGACCCTTCCTGTGGGATCGGACCCTGCCGGCGGACGGGGGGCTCTTTCAGCTCCAGTACATGGACTTGGAGGAGTTTCTGACCGAAAACGGGATGGGCAGCATGCACAACAACAACAGCTCCAGCTCGGCCCAGATCCCCTCGCAGAGCTCCCAGTCGGCCGTGCCCAACCAGAGCTCCCAGTGCCTACCTCCCTCGTCCCCGCCCGGCTCTTCGTCCTCGTCGCCCTCTTCCTCTTCCTCGCCGTCTCTCATAGGCCTGGAGGTGGCCCAGCCGCAGAGTCAAGGAGGAGGAAGCGACTGTCTACATGGTGAGTGAGCGGACCATGTTGGGATAACTTATTGTTATCGTGATAAGAATTGTGATTCCCCCCCCCCCCCATGTGTCTGGTTGGGATTCTTACCCGTTCTTCTGTTTGAACGTTCTTTTCTACGTTGTTTCCGCGAAAGCATCATTGGGTATCAGCATTTACCGCTTCGAAGCGGTAAAACTGAGGCGCCTATTGCAGCTGGTGCATCCAAGTAGTCTATTGGACAGTGGGTAGGCAGCACTTGTTTTTGTTTACCAAAAAAGACTGACAGATATTTTTAAAAATAATTTCTGCAGTCATCGTTATATTTATGGCTCTAAATCCCACAAAATATCACGATTGAAATTTTAACTCCATATCGCGCATTCCTTGGCGATCTAAGTGTTGTGGTTGTGACACCAAAGGCACACCGTCCAGGTTTGTTACCTTATAACCTCACAGCAGCACGTATGGAGGACGGCTCATCGATGCTTTCAATGGTTTACAAGCAGAAAAGGACAAAATGTCCAATGCTGCTCATCTGAGATTATTTAATGGTGGTTTATATGGAGTCAAGGTTATGTGGTGTCTGTTATTCGGTTCTTCTTTGAGTTTAAACAAATACCAGTGACGAAGCACTTTTCTGTGGTCTGGGGTCAGAGTGAAGGCAACAGATAGAGTCACATGGCTCTAAGTGGAAAAACCAAAACCTAAACACAAACTGTAGAATCAGTTGCTTCGCCAAACGTTGGTGGAGGGTTTTGGTGAAAGCTATACGACCTCCCAGTGTCCGAAAACGAGAAAACTCTTGCTTTTTTTGATGAGTCAACTTCAGAATGGTGACGAGGGGCTTTGCTGTAGCTTGGAATGTGATCTATGTACAACGGCGTACAGTGCAATCAGCAAACTCCCTCTCGCTGCCAATAATTGATGTGCTGCAGGGTCAAAACACCGCCGAGTGAGGGACAGACACAGGGAGAGCAGTGTGCAGCGTGTTTGCGATGGTGTGTCTTTAATCTCTCCCCGCTTCACACGCCACGGCCATGTGCACGCGTCGGTACACGTGAAGAGGATGGGAGTATTGCAGAGAGGGAACTAGAGGCAGGGCCAGGGAGAGCTGGAGGAGGAGCGCCGCCACAGAGAGGAGGGGGTAGGGACGGAGCAACAGGAAGAGTTTCCTTCCCTGTGCTGCTGGACTTTTTATTTGCATGACAAAGATTATGTACCAGTGTAAAAGTATTATTAGAGGGGAAAAATGTAGGAAGTATGTACAGGAACAGCACGAAGCTGACCAGCCTCTATCTGCTTTGTGCGCTTTAAAAAATTAAAAAAAAGGCTGCTGGCCTTGCTGGAATGCTGTTGTTCGAGTTCTGAAGAGTTTGCCACCACATCACGTCGAGATCAAAATCCCGATGTTGATTGTCTGAACATGTGAGCAACAGTGTGCACCGAAACCAGTTTGCACGTGGAGTCTCAGAGCCGCCCAGAATTCAGGACTTTCAGTTCCGGAGAGCCCCAAACCAGATGGTTGGGCTGACTGATTCCCGACGTCGGGCTCGAGCAGCATGGCACCAGGAGTCTAGCTCTCCTGCTGTACACACGCCAAGATTTAGCCACGGTAATCCTGCTGATTGGGCAATATGATCATAGTTGTACTGTGATTAAGGCGTTGGCATTTTTTGAACATTGAGATTAGGAGCGATCAGCACGAACCTTGTGTAAAAACACACCCTCCTATCAGCTGGACAATATGCAGGAGCATTATATACTAGATATATGGTTTCTAATGGGTCACAGAGCTAAAGCTATTTGTTCATTCATAGGGTAGTGAATTGTGGGAGGTGTTGTATGCGGCCCTTTATTGGCCCCCATGTAAAGACAGGATTTGGCAAGGGGGGTGGTTATATGGTGTTATATAACATTTGTATTTGTAAATGTTTCTTTTGACATCCGTTTTATGACAGTATCACAGGTATTGTTTTAATAAGTGCTTTGATTATTTACCTCAGATTTAATTTGTCGTAATAGTCTTACATCAGTAAGAAAGCTTTTAGACATTTCATAGATATTAAATATTTAAATTATATATACAAATATATATATACTGATATTTGGAGTTAATCTTTAAACGGTAAAACAGAAACAAAACATGTCTGAAGGGAATGCTATTTTTTTATATAAGATATATTTCTTTGAGGTATTCTAAAAAGTTAGTAATATATGTATGATATGTATTTTAGATTGTTCTTTTGTATTCCTTTTGAATATTTGTAAATAATTCAGATAAAAAAAACTAATGCACCTCTCCGTGATTGCTGTCTGGAATAAAAAAAAAATAAAAAAAACTCCCCACATGGAAATCAGCTGCAGACACACAGGAATGTTTTGCAGGTCTCTGAGACTAAGAAGAGCAGCTCTCTGCCTCCATCTGGTGGCCATCATGACAATGTTCATATCTGCTACAATCATTGTTATCTAAGTACCGTGTTTATCAGGCATTTCCTGGCCCGAAAAAAGAAAAAGAATCTGATCCTATTTTTTTTTATGTAACTAGTAATTTTGTGTGTGACAAAATTATCACTATATAGGCAATAAGGGAACATTTTGGGTTCCAATATCTGGCCTGTTGATTAATTTGCACCACTTAAGGATTAATGCACATTAATTAACTTAATTTCACACTCATTTCTTTTCTCCTTTTATTTCCAGGTGGTCAGACGAGCGTGAATGACTCCTGCGAATCGCCTTCTTCCTCCTCTTCCTCCTCCTGTCCTCCTTTACTGACGCCCACGGGAAGTGGACCGGACGCCAACGGGATGTTCGAGATGGACCCCTCAGACATGGCAATGTCCAGCACCTCTGGAGAGCAAGACTTTGACCCCAGAAGGCACTCCTTCAGCGAGGAAGAGCTGAAACCACAGCCCATGATCAAGAAAGCCCGCAAGATCCTGGTGCCAGATAACATGAAGGTGAGTCCGCAAGGAAAACTCAGACTCTGTCGGTCGTTTTGTGCTTTATTTGGGTGCAGATTCAAAAGAGTAGAATAAAAAAAGCAGTAAGTTGGGAGTCTATATGACATATTGCATATTGTTAATTAAATTTACTTACAAATGTCACTTTTGTCTTTAGTGATTACATTTTCAGAGATAAAAACCCTCATTAATTTCTTTAATGTAGCATTATTTCCACATCAGATGTTTTTTTTAGACTGATACACTGTCAGATCAATCGATTAATAAGGAAATAACACTTTTAGCCGTGATTCACTTTTCGCCGATTCAAAGCAAAGGCAAACTAACTTGTGACACAAATGAGTAACACTGCAGAAATAGCTGACCTTGCTAACAGATTATTCACAAATAAATCAGTAAGTCTTAAGTTAAAAAATGCAGCAATGACCATAAACTACAAAAAAACATTATTTGTTTTGTGCATGTTAGAGTATTGGGAATGTAATTACTCAGCTGAATGTAGTGAACAAACTGGGGTTTGGTATTTTATGGACACGTGTTAAATCAGAGATGCACTAATAAATTGACTGTTATATGAAATCACCTGATTTTCCGCTTCATTTTCTGACTGGTTACCTGCCCGATCAGAGACCCGCAAACCTTTTTCTGATTAGGAAATAAAAAAAATACCAGATCCCGCTGACAACAATCTCTGTGTGGAAGTATTTAGAAAGTGAAGAGGGCTCAGGATTAGCTATTTTCACTGTTAATAAGATAAAGGAAGAAGATGAAAGAATTTGTTTAATAGGAATATTTTCTACGTTTCGGCGGTTCATTCTGGCTGTGAGAGATCGAGAGGGAGAAAGACTTTCAGCAGGTCACAGGAAGGCTGAACAGAGTACAGAAAAGTTGCTCCTTCTTATCCTTCTGACCGTTCACCTTAGTTATTGAACCTGCAGGATCTGAGATTGTCGGGATTTCAGTTAAACAACTACGTTCTCTACAAAATACAAACGGGAACTGCTGTTTCAACAATGGCATATTTTTGATTTGCTCATGAAAGATGCTAAAGATAGTGTCAAACTTAAACACTGTAATCATTTCGTATTTATTCTAAAACAGCAAAAAACCTTTACAGAAACTGTTCGTGACATCTCTACTACTACTACTACTACTACAAATGATCAATCTCGCAAAAGCCAAGAAGGCTAGAAAAAGAAAATCTAGTTTTTTGTTTTCTCTATTTGTGAATAATGACTCTCGTGGTTCACTGGAGTTCCAAAGTTTTAGAAATGGCTTTGTAACCCTTTTCAGACTGATAATTATTCAATCTATTCCTGAATTTATTTGGATCAGGACGTGACGTGTGGCTTTTCTAGATCTTTTAGCCAACTTTGTTTCGTCTGAAAGGCTGTTTTTGAAGTGATTCAGTTTTGATTATCCAGGTCAGGGAGTGATTATGTCAGGGCGTGACAAGGTAAATTAAACTAAAAACACGTTGTTAATCACCGTTAATTCATAATTTTACCAGGCGGACAAATACTGCTTGGTCGGTTTAGATAGCTTTTTTTTTCTTTTTGTACTGGAGCTGATATTTATAGCACACTGTAGATCCTTTAAAGTTCTTATTTGGGTTTGCTGATGACGCTAACAACATCAAATGTCCCTTCTGTGTTTGTCCCTCGTCTAGGATGAGAAGTACTGGACCAGGAGGTACAAAAACAACGAGGCCGCAAAGCGTTCGCGGGATGCTCGCCGTCTAAAGGAGAACCAGATCTCGGTGCGGGCCGCCTACCTGGAGCGAGAGAACGCCGCCCTCCGGCAGGAAGTGGCCGAGATCCGCAAAGAACTGGGCCGCTGCCGCAACATCCTTAGTAAATACGAGAACCGCCTGGGTGACCAGTGATGGAGGAAAAATCAGCAGGACGAGGCAGATTAAACTTAAAGACTCCGAATTTTTTCCGGGATGGTTCGACAAACCTAATGAGTTCAAAATCACAATGAGAAGGACGTTGACGAATAAAAACGATGAATGTATAAGTCCAGGAAATGGGTTGTGAAGCTCAGGTGTCTTGTTTTGTTGAGCTCTTAAAAGCGATTGATGGAGAGAGAGAGAGAGAGAGAGCGAGCGAGAGAGAGAGAGAGTAATTTAACTGATTAAAAAAAAGATGTGACTTTTAAGAGTTTTGTTATTGGAGAATTGTATATTTTTATAATACTTAAGAAAAATGTGGAGGGAGAGCAAATGCAGAGAATAATTTTGTATATTTTTTACATGTTTTGGACACAGAGATGCAGAGAAGCCATGGTGAACATCATTATATTTTAGACGAGTCAGGAGTTGTCAACCTTCATGATGCTTTAGTCACGATGCAGCAACTGGGGTTGAGGATGTATGTAATAATCTGTAATATAGAGAGCAAAGATTATCTTAAAAATCGTATTGTTGGACAGTTTGTGGATTTTTCTCGAGCACTTCCTTTCTCGCCCCCCCCCCCGCCGCCATTTAAAGGCCACTTCGCATGCTCCGTAGAGACAAAATGAGAGACACGAGGTGTATTCAGCACTTGTTTTGACCAGGTCTTGTGTTTTTTTTTTTTTTTTTTTTTTCCTCTTTTATGGTTTTAACAGACAGTTTCACCCTGCCGACTGGTGCATATATCTGAAATCCGTATTATATCTGGGTCTGTTTTTTTTTTTTTATATCTCTCTCTCCCAGCTTTGTGATGTTATGGAGCCCTGGGCTGTCCTGCTCCTCTGCATCCTTTTTGAATCCATGTATCCATGCCTCTATTTCTGCTCCTACGGTTAAACTCTCCCCATACAGTGTTGTAACATCCTCTGAAACCAGTCCCCCCCCCACTCCCCCCAGTTAGGTGCACATCGATACTTTAACTGTATTAAATAATCCCACTTTAGGGGAGGGAATGTTTTGAATACGGATTTGATGTATTTCAGGAGATGGGTTGTGTCCGCACTCCCGTTGAGTGGAATAGTGTAAAGATTTCCCAGATTTCTGGGAGAAATAAAAGCCAAGTTTTCCCATGTGGATGCACAGAGCCTGTAGCTATTTAGTGCTCCCCCCCCCCCCCTCCATACCCACCTATCTGCTTTTTACTGTATCTATTAACACCTACACAGGGGCATGGTACACAGTGTTGTTATGTTCCTGGGGGGATGGAGGACTAGCGAAAGTGTGATTTTAATCCCTTTAATGACCATGATGGATAGTTACCATTACAGCTATTGTTAATGTTATAATTATGATGATTACCCTCCTATTGTTATTATTCTATATTACTGAATGTTTTTCTTTCTTTGGAGAGATATGATCTGTTGCATCTAGAAACATATTTTTTCGAGTGTTCCTCAGAAATGCTCACCCTCTGGACGTTCACATCTGCTCTGGACTCCATCTCCTCCACCCCAGTGGATTTCACAAACTCGGCTCATTGACTTGAACGTGACGTCCACGCAGACTTATTTTACCTCCGTCTTCTGGTGTCGAGCTCGCGTAAGGACTATGCAGACGACCACAATGCTCCCCGGCGGTTCCTTTCAGCCTCCGTCATCTCACTCGGTGATTGTTTTGCTCTCCCATCAGGATCCAGTTCCTAATGTCCTCACAGATGTGGTTGGTGAACCTTGTAGTGACTGCTGCATAATTTGTGTTCATGGTGCCCAGCCCCCCCCCCCCCCCCTTCCCCCCCAACCCTTCCAGCCAGTTTCAACTGGCTGTTATTTGGATGTAGTTGCAACTTCCCAAACTACAACAACAACAACAAAAAAACACCAATAAAAGATTGTTCTCATCCACTGCTGTTCTGTTCTGTTTTGACTGTTTCTTCACAAGTTTGGGCTTCACCTAAGCTCCATCTGGAAATAAAGTCGGGCTTTTAGAGAGGGGGGGGGGGAAATGAGTCGGTCAGAGTTCAGAGTGAGAGCCAGACTGTGATATGTCTCGGGATGCTCCAGGGCTGCTCTGATATTTTGATCTTCTCTTTGTTTGTTCACATTGCATGCATTCCAAAGCTGTCTGACAAGCTCAGTGCTCGTCCCATGGGATATTTAAGAAGCATTTAAGACCTTCCTTATTAGATAATGACCAACACGCTGTGCCATGCAAAAGTATTCACAGGCCCTCAACGTTTTTCGCAATAACAAGTAAAAACCACAAAGCCCAATGTATTTTATTGAGATTTTTATGGGACAGACCACCACCCAGGAGCACATTAGTGTGCAGTGGAAGGGAAAACAACACCTGTCCTTTTTTTAACTTCTCATTTTTTCAGAGTCAAGGCTTTGTGGAACAAACTTCCCTGCAATTACAGCTGCGAGTCTCTACCAGCTTTGCGCATCTATTTCTGCCTGTTTGTCTTCGCAAAATAGCTCAAGCTCAATCAGATTAGACAGAGGGCATCTGTGGACATCTGTTTTTAAATCCTCCAACAGACAGTGAATTGGGTTCAGGTCTGGACTTTGAATGGGTCACCCTAGCACACGATTATGCCTTTATCTGAAACACTCCGTCGTACCTCTGGCTGTACGTTTAGGGTTGCTGTGGACAATGAGCTGGTCTTCTTCTAGCCTTGCCCTTTATCATTCCATTCATCTTCCAACTAACTCTGACCAGCTTCCCTGGCCCCCTGCTAAAGTCTGCAACCACCGCGTCTCCCCACGGGGACAACAAATTCAAGGTGATTTGCCGAGTTAAGTTTCGTCCACACATATCATTTAACAGATTGCCCAGAAAGCTGAATTCCACTCTGATCTGAACAGAAAACACTTCCTCCGACGTGACTTATGGCAAACTGGACCTCTGAGGGCTTTCATGGCACCATTCTTCCACAAAGTCAGATCTATGGAGTCCAAAACTAATGTGACAAAACGTGTAAATTAAGTTCAAGGTCACCCTTTACTCAAAGCAGCGGATTTGCTGACCTCAGCTGAATAGATCAGATACATTATGAAGCTGCGTCGACCAAGCAGAGACCTATATACAGGCCTATTCGTAAGCACGTCACCCTTTTTTATCCGCTCCCTTAACAGAAATGGGTGAAAGGTCCCTCAGAGTGGAATTTTCCTAATTTTTCTCCCTCCTAAACAGAAAACAGATGTGTGCCCCCCCTTGTTCCACCCTCCCACCCCCCCTACTTCTTTACAAAAGCTTGTGTTTGTCCCTCACTCATATCATCCTCGAGGTCTGGCTCTAAGAATGGACTCCACGCTGCTGTTGCTCTTCCTCTGGGCTCTGACTGGGACCGCTTCCCCACAGTCTTCAGGTAAATCGCCTCTTTAAAGCTAAACTGTGAGGGGGAGGAAAAAAAAAATCACAAATTGAGGTATATTATAACCCAATCTTTTCTGGTGTTTGCTTTACTATATGCGGATGTAAGGGAGATCAGGCACCAAATTGCTGGAGGTAGTTTCTTTTAATCATATGCACTGAATCAGTCTGTTGAAAACATAATATAAAACTATTATTAACTAGTATTGAATGCGTGTGCGTGTTTTTATTTGACCCTAGCAAGGAGTGGTATTGTAAAGTTTGAATCCCGGTATGTCTCTCACCTCTCCTTCTGAAATATTTTTCCAAGTTGTGCGACAGTGATGTTTAACATGCACCCTTCTCTCAGTAGAGGATGTGCAGAGAACATGTTTATGGCTGTACACACAAAAGCCTTGCTGCTCACTCACTTGTTCCTCAATGAGCAGCATTTTGCCACATTGAAAGCACAGACTTCAGTGTGTTTTGTTGGGATTTTATGTGACAGAGCAACGCAAAGTGGTCTATAACTGTAAGATGGAAGGAAAAGGATACATAGCTTTCAATATTTTCCAAAAATAAAATCTCGAAAGCCTGGGGTGCATCTGTATTTATCCCTTTGAGTTGTTGCGTTGTAGTTGCCCCTTTTGTTGCAACTACAGCCAGTCGTTTGGGGCATGTTGCCACCAGCTTAGTGCATTTAGAAGCTGACAACGTTGCCGATTCTTTTTCACCGAATAGCTCAAGATGAGTCAGACTGGAGAAGTTGTGATTGTGCCAAGACATGCTACAGCTCCTGAGTTGGTTTTAGATCTGGACTTTGAATGAACCATTCTAACACATGATTATGGTTTATTTAGAACCTTTCCACTGTAGCTTTTCAAAATGTTGTTTTCCTGCGACAAGGTGGACATTCATCCAAGTCCTTTGCAGTTTCTAATAAGTTTTTCATTATTGATTTGTTGTTCCACTCGACCCATCTTCCTGTAATGGTGGACGGCCATGTCTAGGTAGCTTTGCAATTGGGACACACTCTTTCCACTTTGAGATGATGGATTGAGATGCCGAGACGCTCTTTGTTCACCGATGTTCCCTAACAAACCTTTGAGGCCTTCACAGAACGGCTGGTTTTATACTAAGATTAAATTAAACTCAGGTTTACTCATTAGGCAGGTTCTGAAGCCAATCCCTTGCAGTAGCTTTTTATCTTCTTTATGTTTACCTGTTGCATAAAATCCCAAACGTTTGGCTGTAGGTTAACAAAATGTGGGAGGGTTCAAGGAGTACTCCCTTTTAGAAGGACTAAAAAATTGAGTTTTTCAAACGAGCTAACAAACCATGTTTAATCTAGAAGCAAGACAGATACAGCAAACAGCAAAAGTGCACAAAACCATTTGGCAACTTGGGTGGCAGATGCTTGCCTGGCCACCCACATGCCCCCAAAGCGAGAGCTGGCAAATCAAATCCAAAGGATGAAAACAATGGTCTGGTTAGAGCAACGATGAGTGATGAATGTCTTGGTGTCACCGCAGGGTCGTGTGTGGAGAGACTTCAGGGAGGAGAGAGGAGACAGAGAACGTGTCCTCGGACCTGCAAAACCGACGCTGAATGCGGCAGCAAGCGGCAGTGTCTGTGCGACGGCCAGTGCGGTCTCAGCTGTGTGGCTCCAGGTAACTGGACTCAATGAGCTTTACAGTCAATAACTTTATGTGCATGTTTATCTGCAGCTGCTCTGACGGTCCTTGCATGAATCAAGTCCTGGGTGGGCTTCCCTCCCTTCCCTCCCTTTATCTAACATTTAACAGACTTTAAAAAGTCTGTAAAATGTTAGATCTTGTGCTTTTTAAAATAAATTATTAATACTGTGAACTAATTCAAAAGAAAGTGACATTTAATACTGGCGCTCGCAGCCAGACGCTTCTTCACAAATGATCTGATCGGGATTAAGAAGATCCATTTGTTTCTACATACCTCACTATTTTATGTTATTTGAACACAAAATTAGCTAAAAGTGAGACCAGATAGTTTTTTTTTTCAGTAGTCTAAAACAAATCCTCATCAACTTAGACCTTTGTTTTTGTTGCTGTTTTCATAAACAGAGACACGATTTCATCAAAGCTGCAGTTTAAAGAATCTAAATGTAAAGAATTTTAAGTGCAATCAGTGTTGAATAATTTGGTACAAGTCTGGCCGGTCTATGTATTGTAGTTTCCGTGCTTGTCTTAGTCTGAGCATAAAAAATGCCCCCACCCTTTGGAAAAAGAAATCTAAATAATCAAAAGCAGTCCTTCCTAAAAAAAAAACCAGTTTAGCAGAGAATAGAATAGGAGGCTTTGAATCCAAACTTTAGACTTGATGCTGCAACATATCTACATACACGTGTATGCATATCTCTGCAGCTGTGAATTATTCCTAACGTTCTCATATAACGCTCATGTCATTGGGTGACAGTGCGTCCTGTAATCCCCCCCCTCTGACCGTCTCAGTCGTTGTGTCCTTGGGCAAGACACTTCACCCAAATTGCCTGATGGCTGTGATCAGAGGGCCCGGTGGTGCCGATGTATGGCAGACTCGCCTCTGTCAGTCTGCCTCAGGGCAGCTGTGGCTACTAACATAGCTCACCACCGTCAGGGTGTGAATGAGTGTGTAATGTAAAGCGTTTGGGGTCGTTGGACTAGCTAAAACGCTATAAAAGTACAAGCTATTTACCATTTTACCAGTCTGGGGTCGAGAAGGTCATCTAATCCTCATTGATGACATTAAAAACTATTACAAACATGTTCAGAGGTCACTGTTCTGTTGCTGCATGAAATGGCACCATAGGTAGCAAAGCCCTGTCACCCATGTCAAAAACTGACATTGAGTATCTGAGCCAACATACAATCTGTGTTTTTTTTTCCCCCCCTAGTAAATAAAATAAAAGCCAAGCCACCCAAACTCTCCGAAAGCTGAGCACAAGCTTTTTATTATGCATGTGTGTCATGAAGTAGGGAGCCGTAATTGCAAGCAATTTAGTTATACAACCTCATTAGCGCTCTTTTAAAGTGATTCAGCTGTGATTGTTTTCTTTGGTTGGCATCCAACACTTTCTAAGAATTGTTTTGTTCCCGGCTCTCTTGTTTTCTATCCTCCCCTCCTGGATCATCCTCCCTCCCCCTTCTCTCAGGTCGTACTTGTCCCTGGCCTCTTCCCCAGGGACGAGAAACCTGGGAGGTTCGCCTCCTCTCCTCCACCCCCGTCTTCTCTGCCCTGCTAGAAGTGCGCTGTAAGCCAGGCTTCACGTTGCCCGATGGCTTGGATGTCATCGTTCGCCGGTGTCAGGGTGACCGGCAGTGGAGCGGGGAGGAGCCCACATGCACAGGTGGGTTTGTTGGTCTTTTGTTATGTGTCCAGAAATTTATATCAACGCTTTGTTTCTCCCGCTCAGCCCTGATTTTTTATCTTTAAAATACATGTGTTGGCTGTTTCATGGCCAACGAACGAGCATTAGAGAGAGAGTGTGTTTATACAGAGCTGAAACCCCTCTGTGAATGTGTCGACTTGGACGTGTTGCACAACTGTGACCTATTCTCTCCATCACCATGTCAACCACAGTGTTTAGAGATCCAAGATTTTGCTGCTCAACAGTTGAAAGGGTCCAGTCAAACTAACCTCATATATAAAAAAACAAGCTTTTTAAAACAGAAATCTACTTCAATTTGAGTCAATTTAAACATGTTTTAGTTAACAATTTTTAACCTTTTAATCTAGAGCCTTGGTCTGACATGGCAAAGCTGCATCTATTTAAGCATGGACTTCATGAAACAGTGCAATCGCCTCCAACTTTTCCAAGTCTTTTCTCCCAACTGTTTGCTTTAATTTTGCACCCACTTCACCATACAGATTGCTTTTCATCACATTTTCCTCTTTTGCACCAGCACCCACAGCCTTCAGGAGACGGTATGTTTTTCAGGAGCAATCAGCATAACTCAGAACAACTCTTGTAGGGCTTTAAGCAACATGAATATAAATACAGCTCTACTACCCTTAACCAACACACAGAGCGGATACTGTCAAGTGATCAACCAAATGTTTGTTTTAGAATTATTTTAAATAACAGAGGAACTTCATTGAAGGGGTGCATACCCTTAATTGATTCATTTAATGCAATGACAGAAAATCAATGAGATTAATACATGTATTCTTTGTAAATAAGCTGTCCTAACTTGAGAGTCAGGAAAAGAAACTGAGGAGATCGACATTCCTGAGTACGCAGGAGTTGCGCTGATAATTCTCCTTTCCAGAATAACATTTATTTAGGTTCTGTTTATTAATGTCGGCACATGAAGCATCTGTTGGAACCTTTCAGAATCGTAAGGTTTGGCTTTTTTTTTTGCTTAGGGTTAGGGTTAGGGTCACAAACATGATTTTTTTGTTGTAAATCCAAGAGTGAAGGAAGGCAGTTTTCCACTTCCCCCTTCCTCCTGCTCCAAAATTACTTTCATGAGACAGTAGTTATTTTATTTATTTTTTGCACAATAGATACAAGTGCATCTGCTCTGGTCTTGAATGCAAATCAGTTTAGTCTGGGTGTCATTTACATAGGTTTAATTGGGTGGGCTTTCACTTAAATGTGCAAGCCAACATTTGCGCACATTTGGCACGTGCAAATATACTTTTATGAATGTGCTCTTTAATGTTGAGTCTTATATAAGTATAATTATGCATCTCAACATTTAACTGCTAACCGAGCAAGAGTTTTCCTGTACTTCCAACACCACTGATTCCCAATTCAACATGTAACCATTCGTTTGTTTTACGTAAATCAACATGGTTCTCTGCAGAAAAAAAACATTGCATACTATTGTTAAAGTACGTATATCTCCTGGCATTTGCATGAGTGTTGGGCTTTGTCTGCATGTAAATCTAAGCGTGTTTGTTGGTGCTGCCACGCGAGGAAGCAAATGCACAAAAATCTGCGAGTAAACACGAAAGAAGTCCCCGATTTAGCATCATCCACAAAGTGACAGAAGCAATTGTGCTAAAAAACCTGCTTCACAAGTACAAATTGATCGAGAGATGTCAAAATGTTTACAGAGGGAGTTGCTCATACGTGCGAATTGCTCTTACAGCTTACGGGTGGGATGTTACACAACACGGACACAAAAATATACCCGTGCGGATTTAGATATTTGTGGACTGTGCTTTGTCTCCTTTTGCTAAACAGATGAGCTGCGCCAGCAAATGGACACAAATGCAGGAACTAATAGAAGCCTACAACAAAATATCAACATTTTGATGCAGCAAACTGCATTTGCACCAACTGGACATGTAAGAAAATATAATGGAAAGCGATATTTATGAATTAAAGGTGGGTGTGTGATGAGATAGCTTTTTGGTGGACAAAATATAAAATCCTTTTTGCTTTGTTGCTTAAGGGTGGGTGAGTAGTGGGCAAGAAGTGGTGGTATGGGGCGCTAAAGGTTGAAAACTATACACTTTACTTGAAGTTGATCCATCCACGGTAACTTGCTTGCTGCTGGATTGTTAAGTCTGGTCCAAATTCATTTATCCATTTTTTTCCTTTAGCAAAAGTCTCATGAAATTATTATTTTATAAACAAATAACCAAAATTTTGTTTTGCTCCCGCTATTTTCTCTTGTCTTGCCATTGTTGTTGTCTGTGGGCATCATGTGTGAGTGACAATCATTCCCGCACATCTTAGCTGGCAGGGGTGGGACTTTGATTGATAGATATATCATGACCTGATCTGATTGGATGAAGAATGACACAAAAAGCTCCGGTTGGCCACGAGTACAGAGAACTATGCCTTGAGGAGAATCTTTAAGTATGGAGACCAGTATGAAGTCACATGGAGGCCAAAAGTTTTAGGACGTACATCCGCACTCATCTGTGTGGCGTCATTTACCATTGAAACATATTAATTTACTTCAAATGAGCCTAAACATGGGATGGAAATGCTGAAAAATCAGCAGTCATATACATTTTAGGAGAGAATAAATATGAAAATTAGTTTTCATTTCCTAATTTATGTTTACTGTATCCACACTTTCTGCTGCAATTTTGATGGGGGCGGATCCTGAGGGCCCCCTATCGACAAGCCGCTGCTGCTCACCAGCCTTATACTCAGATGTCAGAACATGATGCAAGAATTACAATACCTTGCAAATTTAAAAGGTTATGTTTTGTGTTTAACTCAACCGCTGTTTGTGAACCGGAAGTGCCTCTAAACATGTGAACTTAGATTGGATAAAATTGATAGTTGAGTGATCTGAAACGCACAAATGAGCCACTTGTTTAAGCATCAAATAGATGAAAATTCTCAAAATATGGTCACACGGATTCAAATGAAAAATAAGCCAAAAGCCTTAAAGCACATTAATGTTTAATTAAGGTAGGATGTAGCATTCAAAATCTTTTATTTGAGTACAGTTATTCTGTGTAGGCATGTCAGGAAAAAGGTTTTTCTGTCCTATCATCACCAACACAAACTTCTGGGACTTTAACTGAAACGGTGTGGTTTTGTGAACTGATATTAAGGTCGAGGTTTTCAACACCAAGCACGAGACAAATAGTGAATGCGTGGAAAAGCAGCTCATGCCCTCACAGTGGGGGATCCATGATGCATTCAGCTACTAAGTCTCAGACCAAGGATATTGGAAGAATCATCATCTTTCAATTGGAAGGTTTTGAGTTTCAATCTAGCGTCCAGCTACTAAGTGTTTATGTGCTCTTGCCCTTGAGCAAGGCACTTACCCCAGGTTGCTTTTCCAAAGAGGGGGGTCTGGACAAGGAACTGCAACCCAAGCTTCCCACTATGAGGGGACGGCTAGGGGACAGAGACTATACAGTGTTACTTTTAGATTTTTAGTCATAATCTTTTGACTAAAAATCTATGAAGTTTTAGTCACAGTATGTTCACCTGTAGTCATTTTAGTTTTACTCTGCATTTTGCCTAGGTTTGGTTTAAACTGAGCAAATAAAACAAATATTCTAAAAGATTTAGCTTTAAAGTTATGTTTCATTCAAGCAAGATGTTTGTTTCTGACTGTAAATGTGATAAACATCTCCTAAACGATCAGAAGATGAGGTAGGAAGATTTTTCCATTTTTGAGAAACCGTTACCTTTTAACAATTTTTTATCTATAAAATTTTAATGCTTTATACCCTTTCCAATAAAATTTATGAAAACAACCTCCATTGTTAACAGTCCTAGAACTGCACAACATTAAATCTATACCACAATATTAATGCTTGCAAAATGTAATTTACATGGCTTGGATGTAACATTTGGGTGAATATTTTAAAGTAGCATGCATGTAACCCCTGCATGGCAATAAAATATTCGACCTGTTGGATGAATTGTAACTGCTGTTGATGCATTATTGATGCATATCTTTTGTGGCGGAGATGCCACAAAAATGGCAGGATGAAAATTTGGTAAAAATCTGGATAATTTGTAAAAATGTTAAACAATACGATAATCACAATATTCAGCAAAAACAACATACTGTTTTCCTTATGACGTGGCGCTCTGGGAAAAGCTTTGTTTCAACGAGGAATTACTTTCTTCAACGAGATCAAGTAATCATTTGTTAAAGAGCAAAGCATCATAAGATAATATGACAAAAAAAGTGTTTGAGCAACATAATGATCCAAACATTATCAAATCAAAACAGAAATAGTTCACCAGACACAAAATCAACCTCCTTCCATGACCCTCTCAGACCCCAGACCGAAATCCTACGGAGAGCCTGTGTGATGGGGTAAAGAGAAGGGGGCATAAGAGAGGACTCTGGAGGATCTAGAATGATTTCTGTCCTGTTTTTATTTTATTTACTCCAAAATTTTCTATAGCAATTATTTTTAACTTTTTTTCTATTTTAAAAGAAGCTGCTATATATATATATATATATATATATATATATATATATATATATATATATATATATATATATATATATATATATATATATATATATATATATATATATATATGTGTGTGTATATATGTATCTGTGTGTGTGTTTGCACGTTTTTAATGCTTCTCCATACATAGCAGGAAACACAAATCTAAAACTGCTTGAACACCTAGTCATTTACCAGTACTTATCTTGTCTTATTAAGATGCACGGTTAGCTCCCTAATATGCTTACAGGAGAATCGTCATCCGAATTACTTCTTCTGTATATCTATCTATCTATCTATCTATCTATCTATCTATCTATCTATCTATCTATCTATCTATCTATCTATCTATCTATCTATCTATCTATCTATCTATCTATCTATCTATCTATCTATCTATCTATCTATCTATCTATCTATCTATCTATATATATATATATATATATATATGTATGTATGTATGTATACATAATCTGTTCAAAGATGTGAAATCAGGATAAAATTGTCAGCTCTCTCTCGGCTTCAGAGAGACGGGCAGAAGGTAGGTGGGTTCTGAGCGTGTGAGAGCATTTGTGTTGTGTGTTGCTTTGTGTCGAGTTGCTCCGTGTCTGTTATGAGGCGGCGAGGCGGTGGGCAGCGGGTCTCTGTCAGAGTGAGCGGCATGTGTACTCTTTGTGTGTGTGTTTGTGTGTGTGTGTTTGTGTTTACCAGGACGTAGCGAGGTATTTTTCTGGATAGATTGGATGTGGATGTGTTATAGAGGGGTGGGCTGCAGATGTGTCACCCTGTTTGTCTGTGTGTGTGTGTGTGTGTGTGTGTGTCAGCGTGTGTGTGTGTGTGTGTGTGTGTGGGCGACAGATCACAGTCTGGAGAGTCAGAAAGCTCTCTTGCTCATGCTGCTTCAGGCCTTTCTCTGCTCTGTCCTTTCCTCCTCTCCTCTCATCTCTCTCTGCTCCCATCCTTCTCCATCTGAGGCCTCCGATAAGGTCTCTCTCCACAATAGGAGCCAAGGACAAGCGTGCAGCTTCAGGCTGTTTTAGTTTACATAGCTTGGACGTGACCCTGTACATGTCTGCATGAGTGAAACCCCCTAAGCGGATCTCCACACATTTAGGCAGAATGACGCATTTTTTTCCCCCCCATCGCCATGGTTCATTCAAAATTGCTGTTTTGTATTTTGAAGAAGATGAATCCGATATACCTGTTTCGCTGCTGTTTGGTGCCAGAGACTGCGTGTGGGGGCGGCAGCAGTACGAGGCAGGAGAGGGGCGGTATGTGAAAGCAGAACTTGGCATCAGGCTCTCATCTGAAGCCAGACTCCAAAAAAAATCTCCCTCTCCCATAGGTGCCTTTACATTCTTATCTCAACGTTTCTCCATTTCAGAAAGCAGAGAGAGTCCTCAGGCGAGAGCAGTCTCTGCCTTTCAAAGCCGCGTTCCTGCTCAAAACTGCTCGGGTCACTCCAGCCTCTCTCTGCAAAGCACCACTCTTGATATTTATATTTGCACAAGCGTGAGGCTCTCAGCTGCGGGAGCGATCAGAGCCAGGCGTTATACAACCTGAAAGCTTGGAGAGGTTTGAGGCGGTGGTTCACCTGCTTGTCGAACTTTGGTTTATTACCTAAGAAGGGTTATTTCTACAGAAATAGAAGGAGACATTGGGTGAAACGCCCCTGTGGGTCACAGAAAGCCTGGGTTAAACAAGTCAACCAAGGTACCAGGATGGACTTGTCTTCCTCTGCTTGACTGTGGATGCTATCAGCATGAACTTTACTTTTTGTGTTTAATTAATGTTTTTTGTATTGCTACACGTTAGGTTAATACAGGAATACATCGTGGATCACAGTTTAGTAATACCACAGGGTTGTAGAGATTTGTGCATTCATATATGGACTTCAGGTAAAATAAATAGTCCGTTTTAAAGTGATTCCTGTTACAATGAAACTCAGCACCCAATACAATCCCATAATTGAAACTAAAACCATGCAGGATAAATATTCTTATACGTTGTATTGTTCTGCAGTGCTTTGGCAGACTTATGGTACCACATTTTGTCTCATAACAACCACAACATTTACTATATCTTATAGGGGATACTTTGTGATGGAGCATCTTTCATCGCAGCTACAGCTACAAGTCTTGTGGGTTATATTTCTACTAGCGTTGCAATCCAGAGACTGAATGTTTTGTCCGTCTTCCTTCGCAAAATAGCTCAAGCTCAGGAAAACTGAACCGGCTGTACATTTTCGATCCCCTGCCACCCTCCAGAATGCAAGAAATCCCTTTGTTAAAAGAGCCTTACTCTGTGAAAAGGATCAGCGGCGTGGCTTGTTCATCACACCTGAACACAATCCTAAATTCAGTTGTGACAAATCATTCTTTTACATGTGTAGGAGCCATTTATAGTTGTTGGTGTTTAGGTATGGTTTGTTTCTGGTTTATTTGTTTTGGGTGGCGGTGTTTTGTTTAGGTTGACACACTGACCTATATTCTGCTCTACCACTGGTGGCGGTGTGGAGGGGAAGGCTTTATAGGTGCGACGTGAGAGGGCAGAAAGGATTTGGGTGACGGGAGGTCATACGGTTTTTACCGCTTTCTTTGGCACACAATAGCCTGCGTCCACTGGTTACATTCTGTTATATCCACACTCTCCATAATTACCTGTCCATCTCACTTGTAAAGACCGCCACTCAGCTTGTTTGTTCATATACAAACTGACTTCAATAAATGGGAACGCCCATACCTTATCTCCTGGTTTCAACATCATTTTGTAAGCGCGTTAAATTCCAGATTCCCCGCACCCAGAAGCGACAAAAAGGTGGTTGATAGTCGCTACACAAAGTAAAAACCGCGACCTTTTTGGATGAAGAGGACAACTCACCTGGAAAAGTTGGGCGCACGTCATGTCGCACCGTCCTAGCTCACCTGCATAACAAAGGAAGGAGCTATCCAGCCATCCAACGCTGTCATCTTAAGTAAGATCAATCAAATAAGGTATGAGGCACGACTACCATCAAGACGTCTCTGGTGAGTGCAGTCATCCTTATTAAATATAAAGCAGGGCGTGTTGGATTGGATTTTGATGCGCAACGGCGTTGGGCCGTCTTCTGGAGTTGATGCTAGCCTGCTCGTTACGGCTAAGGACTATGTGATGGCTTTCATTCATTCATGTTTCAAAGTGTGAATATCCAACAGCCGCTTATGTGAATGCGCTGGTGTTCTGCAGTTTGGAGCGTTTCTGGCAACGTAAAGAAGCAGCAACGCAGCACGTTACTGTCTTTATTAAGCCACAGTGGAAAATGAGTGATAATAATGTTGAAACTGAGCCTATGGGCACACAAGCTGAAAAAAGACAAAGGAAACTTTCGCTAAAGGGCACCGTATTTGCTTTGGAAAAGGTGCAAAAGGAAAGAAGTGAAGTGTTTAAAAATGCAAGCAAAATAAAGTCGAAAATAACAGCGCTGTGGTTGTCAAATAAAAATGTTTCTGAGGTTAAACAATATATACAAAAGTTCCATACGCTGTGTGAAAAGGCATCATCTCTCCACGATACCTTGTTAAATGATTTTAATTTGCCCGAGGACGAGCAACAAAGACAAAATGCCTGGTTTCAGGAGAAAGAAGACGCAAATAATGAGTTTGTGAATAAAGTGAACACCTGGTTGAAAGAAAATGAGAAGGTGTGTAATGAACTTGATGCTGCTAACATTCAAGTGGAGAACTGTTGTGGTGTGGTCGAAGATAACGTAAACCCTGAGGATAGTGCTTCCAACATTTCAAGTAAGCGTTCTAAGCGCAGTCGTGCGTCCAGCACATCCTCTGCTCGTAAACGAGCCCTGGCTGATCAAGCAGCTTTACTGGCAAAGGCAGAGGCTTTGAAAAGGAAACACGAATTGGAGGAATTAGAGCAGAGACACAGACTGGAAGCTGACAAGATAAGAAAGCAAAAGGAACAAGTGGAACTGGATGCGCAATTAGCTGCTGCAGCAGCACGCCTTTCTGTGTTGGAAAGCAGTAGCGTTGGAGGAAAATCTAAATCGATGTCCGATGGGATGAACTCTTATGTCAGTAAGGGACTTAAAGAGCAAAGACGCGCTGAATTCAACCCACAGGCGACAGAATTTGTGCCCAATACTGCCACATACACTCCGCTGGGTTTTACAGCAACTGCTCCCTCTGCGCCAGCTGTGAGGAAAAAAGTTTATAGCAGTACAAAGTCAGAAGAGCAGCCGCACTACCCGAAACAACCACTGGATGGAGCTGTTAGACCAGATTCAAAGTTGGATGGATTACCTTCTGTAAACGTCAACCCCAAACTAAACACTTGTCCCTTTCAACCATCAGATCTACAATTACAAGTAACACACAAGGCACAAATGCAACAACAATTAAATAATCCATCAATTCCAAATGATAACGTAATCTGTACCATTATGCAAAAACAGAATGAAATCACATCAATGCTTGTTCAGCAACAGTTATCAGCTACTCTTCCTCAGCGTGAGATCCCAGTTTTCGATGGCAATCCTTTGGAGTGCACGTCTTTCCTAAGAGCTTTTGAACATTGTGTGGAAGAAAGGACAAACAACTATCAGGATTGTCTGTACTTTTTAGAGCAATATACCAGAGGGCAGCCAAGGGAGCTGGTCAGGAGCTGCATGCACATGTCATCACAGCAGGGCTACCAGCGAGCAAAGGAACTTATAATGGAGCATTTTGGAAACGAACATCACATTGCTTCTGCGTACATGGAGAAGGTGTTTGCCTGGCCAGTCATAAAATCTGAGGATGTTGAAGCATTGCAGGAATTCGCCTTGTTCTTACGTGGCTGCTGTAATGCCATGTTAGAAATACAGTACATGGAGGAGTTGAACGTTCTATCTCATATGAGACAAGTAATCATGAAGTTGCCCTATAAGCTCCGTGAAAGATGGAGAATAACAGCTTGTAAACTACAAGAGCGGCAAGGCTTCCGAGCCACATTTAATGATTTGGTCAACTTTCTCGAACAACAAGTAAAGATCCTGTCCCATCCACTGTTTGGAGACATCTCTGACACCAAGCCAAGCCCTGTGATGGGAGGACCATTTAAGACTAAATCCTTACTAAAGGCCAACATCAAAGGCAGCAGCTTTGTAACCTCACTTTCAGCACCGGATAGTGCCTCTGCACCAACATTTTACAAGCAGCCAATTGTCCAAAACAATCCTCCTTCATTCTCCTGTCTTTACTGCGAACAGCCTCATCTAATATCAAAGTGTCAAGAACTGCAAAGAATTTCTCATAAGGAGAAAATTGAATTCCTGAGAGGGAAAGGAGTATGTTTTGGATGCTTGAAAGTTGGCCACATCAGTAAGGAGTGTAAGAGTCGGCTCGCCTGCGACAAATGCTATCTAAAACACCCCACTATTCTGCATTTAGACAATGAAGAACCATCAGTAAGTAGTGCGTTTGTGTCTCACCAGGTTGGTGCTTGTACTGGGGCCGGGAACCATGACTGTACTTTGTCTATTGTTCCAGTTAAAGTTAGGTCTAAGAGAGGAGATACGGTGCTGCAGACTTATGCCTTCTTAGATCCTGGGAGTACAGCCACTTTCATCACCAGTGGGCTCATGAACCATCTAAACCTACAGAGTAAAAGGACCAACATTCTGCTGTGCACTATGGGTCAAGAAAAATTGGTGCCTAGCCACTGTGTTTCTGGACTGGAGATTTCTGAACTGGAAGAAAACAACTTCATAGAGCTTCCAGAGGTCTACACCCAAGAAACCATTCCTGTTTCAAAGACCAACATTCCCCGTCAGCAAGATGTTGAGAAATGGGAATATTTAAAAAATATTAAGATCACAGAATTGGATGCTGATGTTGGCCTGTTGATTGGGACAAACGTGCCAAAGCTCCTGGAGCCATGGGAGATTATAAACAGCAAAGGTGATGGACCCTACGCCGTGAGAACCCTATTAGGTTGGGTCATAAACGGACCTTTAAGGAGTGGAAATGGTGGTCAGAAAGGCTGTCCTACTGTTTACACTAATCGGATTTCCATTGTCAAATTGGAGGAGCTGTTGGTGTCTCAATACAATATGGAGTTCAGTGAGAGGACACTGCAAGAGGAGCATGAACTGTCGATTGAGGACAAGAAGTTCATGGAAATATTGGAGCAATCAGCTTGTATCCAAGATGGACATTACTGCTTGGATTTGCCCTTTAATAAGGATGACACAGTCATGCCCAATAACCGATGTATTGTGGAGCAACGCATTCAAAGTCTCAAAAGAAAATTTGACAGGAACAAGGCCTATAAGGAAGAATATACAGCATTTGTTACCAACCTAATTGACAAAGGCTATGCTGAGGTTGTTCCTCATGACCAGCTGGAACCTAAGGATGGAGGTGTGTGGTATCTGCCCCATCACGGAGTTTACCACCCAAAGAAGAGGACGTTGCGAGTGGTGTTTGATTGTGGAGCAAGCTATAAAGGCACCTCGTTGAATAGCCAGCTGCTACAGGGGCCGGATTTCACCAATTCCCTGTTTGGTGTGCTCACCCGATTCCGAGAGGAGAACATCGCATTGATGACAGACATCCAGGCTATGTTTCATCAGGTGAAGGTGTCAGAGAAACATGTGGATTTTCTCCGCTTCTTGTGGTGGCCATTAGGAGATACATCAATCAAACCAATCGAATACAGGATGAAAGTGCATATCTTTGGAGCTGTCTCATCACCAAGCTGTGCCAATTATGCTCTAAGAAAGACAGCAGCAGATAATATCAACAGCTACAACAAGCATGTGACTGACACCATTTACAAAAATTTTTATGTTGACGACTGTTTGAAGTCTGTGGCCACAGAGCAAGAGGCAGTACAGTTGGTGGTGCACCTCACTGATTTGTGCTCAAAGGGAGGATTTCAGCTGTTGAAATGGACAAGCAACAGCCGAGTAGTGTTGTCAACCATTCCGGAGGAAAAGCGCTCCAAACCAACAAGACAACTTCACCTGGAACGAGACAGACTGCCTTTGGAGAAAGCACTGGGCCTCAGCTGGAGTGCAGAGAGTGATACATTTAGCTTTGAACTTGCTGTGGAAAAAAGGCCTCACACTAGGCGTGGCATTCTCTCAATGGTCAGTTCAATCTATGACCCTCTTGGCTTCTTGGCACCTTACACTTTGCTACCTAAGTTGTTGTTACAGGAAGCATGCAGACAAAATCTGTCTTGGGATGACCCTATTCCCCAGTCTATGTCACGGTTTTGGTCATCATGGTATCAGGACCTGGAGAAAATAGCAGGGTTTAAAGTGAGGCGTTGCATCAAGCCAAATAGTTTTAAAGGACGTCTACTAGTCCAGTTGCATCATTTTGCAGATGGTAGTGACCATGGATATGGGACAGTGTCTTATTTGAGGGTACAAGATGAAGGAGGAAATGTGCATTTGGCATTCATGCTTGGAAAGGCTAGAGTAGCTCCATTAAAGCAGACAACAATTCCCCGCCTTGAACTAACTGCCGCTGTTTTGGCCGTCAAGGTGGACAGAATGTTGAAAAGGGAGCTCTGTATCCAGCTGAATAGCTCATGCTTCTGGACAGACAGTCAGACTGTGTTGAGATACATCAGTAATGATACCAAACGATTTCACACCTTCGTTGCAAATAGAGTGGCTGCAATAAGAGAGGCTACCAATGTGTTTCAGTGGAGGTACATCAGCTCTAAGTCCAATCCAGCAGATGAGGCCTCCAGAGGTCTTTCTGCAGACAGCTTTATGTCATGCAAGAGGTGGATAAATGGCCCGGATTTCCTCCGAAGGCCCGAGCAGGAGTGGCCAGAGCCCTTTGAACCCCAGCCTGTTTGTTCTGAGGACCCAGAGGTGAAAAGGGATATTCTGATAAATGCCATTGACATACAGCCACATGATGCTACTACTAAGTTTGTCCATTATTTTTCAAGCTGGGCCAAACTTAAGATTTCAGTTGCTTGGTTGCTCAAATTAAAGGATATTCTGCTCAGCATGAGTAAGAAGAGGAAAGAGTTGATGGCAATGGGTCCCTCTGTTGACGCTTCTATAGCTCCTAGGAGGATAGAAGAGGAGATGAGAAAAAACAGAGCTGCCATTTGTAAACAAGTTCTTACAGTAAAGGACATCTCTAAGGCAGAGGTTGCCATCGTCTGTTACAGCCAGCATGCCAGCTTCAAAGAGGAAATTAAAGATCTGCAACGTGGAGCATCTGTTGTCAAGAACACAAGTGACATTTACAGGCTCGATCCAGTACTACATCAAGGTTTATTGAGAGTGGGGGGTAGGCTTAGTCGCTCAGTCCTACCTGAGGAACAGAAACATCCTTTGATCCTCTCTAAAGACCAGCATGTATCCAAACTAATTCTGAGAGACCTGCACCAGCAGCTTGGTCATGCAGGTAGAAATCATATG
This sequence comes from Fundulus heteroclitus, assembly GCF_011125445.2. NCBI lineage: Eukaryota > Metazoa > Chordata > Actinopteri > Cyprinodontiformes > Fundulidae > Fundulus > Fundulus heteroclitus. The sequence goes on from NC_046363.1 coordinate 27,254,817, forward strand.
CTGTCAGCTCTCAGAGAAAGATACTGGATTACTTGCGCCAACTCAGCTTGCAGAAAGATATTATCCGAATGTGTTGTATGTAGACGCCACAGAGGACAACCAGCAGAGCAGAAAATGGCTGATATGCCACAGGAACGAGTCTGCCCAGAATTCCCACCATTTACTAATGTAGGTGTGGACTATTTTGGGCCCATTGAGGTCAAGAGAGGGCGCGTTATGGTTAAAAGATACGGTGTTATCTTTACATGCATGGCCAGCCGAGCCATACATCTGGAGGTGGCTCATTCGCTAACAACTGACTCCTGCATCAATGCCATCAGGCGTTTTGTATGTCGCAGAGGTCCAGTACGTCAAATGAGATCGGATAATGGCACAAATTTTATTGGTGCAGAGCGTGAATTAAGGGAGGCTTTGGCAGCTATAGATCATACAAAAATCCACCAAGCCCTGTTGTTAAAAGAGATTGACTGGATTTTTAACACACCTGCTGCATCCCATCATGGAGGAGTGTGGGAACGGCTCATCAGAATGGTCAAAAGGGTGTTACTTTCTGTTCTTCACCAGCAGACCTTGGATGACGAAAGTTTTCAAACCATTTTATGTGAAGTGGAAGCTATCCTTAATGATCGCCCCATTACAAAGGTTTCGGAAGATGTAAATGATTTGGAAGCTCTAACTCCAAATCATATTCTGCTGCTCAAAGGAAACCCTACTGTTGCTCCTGGTGCTTTTCAAGAAAGTGATGTTTACCTCAGGAAACGTTGGAGGCAAGTGCAGTACCTCTCCGACCTGTTCTGGAAAAGATGGACAAAGGAATACTTACCTTTGCTGCAGGAAAGACAGAAATGGTCCAGACCTCGGAGAAGTTTTGCTGTTGACGATATCGTGGTGGTTGTGGATCGTTCTGCTCCTCGTGGTTCTTGGATCCTCGGAAGGGTTACAAATACTTACCCAGATAAACATGGACTTGTGCGTGCTGTACAGCTGAAGACACAAACAGGACAACTGGAAAGACCCATCTCCAAAATATTTCTTCTTCAAGAAGCCATTTGACTCTGTATTTAAAAAAAAAAAAAAAAAAAAAAGGGAAAATGCTTGGGCCTACATATTTCTGGGGCTCCTGTTTTGATGTTTGTTGAATTGTGCTGTCTACACAATTGGGGCCGGTGTGTAGGAGCCATTTATAGTTGTTGGTGTTTAGGTATGGTTTGTTTCTGGTTTATTTGTTTTGGGTGGCGGTGTTTTGTTTAGGTTGACACACTGACCTATATTCTGCTCTACCACTGGTGGCGGTGTGGAGGGGAAGGCTTTATAGGTGCGACGTGAGAGGGCAGAAAGGATTTGGGTGACGGGAGGTCATACGGTTTTTACCGCTTTCTTTGGCACACAATAGCCTGCGTCCACTGGTTACATTCTGTTATATCCACACTCTCCATAATTACCTGTCCATCTCACTTGTAAAGACCGCCACTCAGCTTGTTTGTTCATATACAAACTGACTTCAATAAATGGGAACGCCCATACCTTATCTCCTGGTTTCAACATCATTTTGTAAGCGCGTTAAATTCCAGATTCCCCGCACCCAGAAGCGACAAAAAGGTGGTTGATAGTCGCTACAACATGAACAAACAAATCGCAAACATTTCCTGTCACTCTGTTTGACATTCAACCTTTCAGCTTCTTTGACACCTCTTCTTTTTTTTTTCTTTTTGTTTTTTTCTTCAACCACAGAGGTTCAGTCACCTGAACACGCTCCCGCCCGGACCTGTCCTCTGCCAGAGGAGGTGATCAACACCTTCAGCATCCATGGCAATGCCACTGTGGGGACTTCAATCCGCTACAGCTGCCTGTCTGGGTGAGTGAGCGTGGCTCTGAGTTACAGAGAAAGGAGCGGAGGAAGTGATAGATGGAGTGTGAAGGAATAAAAAAAAAAAAAAAGAGGGAGGGAGGGGAAGGCTGGTGTGATGAGCGATGAATGGCAGGGAATTCATTTTGATCTCCCAGCTGATGATGCCTCCATTGAGCTAACTAGGTCATTACAGTCAAATCTTGTATCGACTTCCCTTTTACACACTGAGTCATCTCTCAGGAAAGGATGAGCCAGAGTGGATGTGTCAGCCAGAGCTGCTGCACTCATGCTCTCACACATACACACATACACACACACATACACACACACACACATACGCACACATAGTTTGAGCAAGAGACAGAAAGCAAAGGATGCATTTACACTGTTTTTTAATTGCACGTTTATGGTCCATGAAGCTCCTCGGTTGGCAGTGGTGCATGTGTCAACCCGCCATCTGCTCCCTTCACTTTTCCCCTTCTCCCATCCTGCAGGGCGGACGTAGTTGGGAGCAGAGAAAATTTCTGTCAGGAGAACCAGACCTGGCTGCATCCTCACCCGGTCTGTAAAAGTAAGTGTGCAGACTGACCACAGTGTGTGTGTGTGTGTGTGTGTGTGTGTGTGTGTGTGTTACATCCGCTTCACTCTCAGCAAGACTTTACACACTTCTAAAGGTTAGTGAATCATGTGCGAGTGAGTGAGTGGCTGAGGTGAGAGACTGAAAATAGGTGTTAGTTTGAAAACTGCATCTTTTCTTTATCGGCAGTAGTGTAGAAAATGACACACACACACACACACACACACACACACACACACACACACAAACACACACACACACACACACACACACACACACACACACACACACACACACACACACACCCTCCAAGCATAAAGTTTTGTTTCAAAGTCCTCTCCTGCCCTCTTGTGGTCATAACTCAAACTTTCTGGGTTGATTAATGGGATGGGGAAAAATATTTTCCACGTTGCATTTTGGATATTTGTGTGAAAAAAAATAAAAAATCTTAATCTAGAATCAGTTTCAAATTATGATTTTCATGGGTAAGAACTAGGAAATTTGCACACAGTTAAAATTGTTATTATAAAGTAGATGAGAATGCACGCACGTCAACAGGCTAGAACAAAGGTGTACGGCTGCAGAGGCTTTTGATAAAGATAAATGAATAAACCCTTAGTTTGGCTGCTAAAATAGCTTTGTGACAGATAGCTTTTTAGTCCAGTAATGTCCATAAATGCACATGTCCCGCTGGGACAACAGTGATCAAAATCAACATTCATTATTCATAGTAAAAGCACAAAACAGAGGGACTTATTTTCCTGAGAGAAACGTCTACGTCACTCCCTAATGGAAACATATATTTATAAAACTGTATTTTTTACTCACAAGCATATACACAATTTCACAATGGACGTTTCTTATCAGTCTCTTAATCAAGACCTTTAAAGTTGAAAGTTAACAGGGTGAAGATGTAAAAACGTTGTCTTTAAAGTAACAGCAAGTTCAGGGGCAATACACAGCACCATTAGAAAGTATTCATCATCACTTGTTGCCACCTTCCAACCTCAAACTTCAATGTGCTTCACTGGGACTTTATGTGGCAGGCCAACTCTAATAAGTAGAAAGAAAAAGGATACATTGTTTTCAACACTAAAACATTTGGATGTCAGACGTCTTCCCTCTGATGCTCCAAAATTAAATTCATTCACCTGATTGGTAACTACAGGTTCACTTGTGTTTTATTAACAGCGGTCTACAGGTCTGAAAACGGTATTTATCTAAAACTGCTCTGAGTAAATAAAAACTGAAAAGCAATGTTGTCGCACAACTTCAGATTTTACAACAATTTCTACGTCTTTTGTGCACTACTTAAGAAAGCTCATTGAAGTCATGTAGGAGCAATGAATCAGAGCTCATATGTCTCTTAAACTAAGCATGTTTTGTAATATTTTTGCTTTTTGCTTCCCCCCCCCCACAAGATTAGGTCATTATAAATCAGGGATCCCCAACCTTTTTGAAACTGAGAGCTACTTCGTTGGTACCGTGTCATACGAAGGGCTACCAGAGTTCACCTTAACTTTATGTAAAATAAACATATTTTTCATGCTTTGTTATAGACATTGTAATTTTTAAATCTATATAAATGCAGGTGTGATTAAAAAGCAAACACAATAAAATAAAATACAATTTCAGATGCAGCTCAATGGTGGGTGGTGCTATTTTTTTAAACAGGCTTGGGGGCTACCTGGTGTCCATGGGCACCATGTTGGTGACCCCTGTTATAAATTATGATATTTCTTAGTGTGCAGTCTTTTTCCACTCATCGTTCTTCTACTGTCAAATCCCTACCTCAGTCAGAGCAGCACAACTCTGGCTCTCTAGATTTTTTTTTTGTCTAAAATCAGTGATGCAAAGACAAGGTGACTGATAATTAGATCCCCTCTGTCTTGTAGAACTGTTCTGCAAGCCTCCAAAGGAAGTGGAAAAGGGCTACGTGGTTGCAATCCAGAAGACCGAGTACGAGGTCGGCTTTGACATCCACTATCTATGCAAGAAGAACTACCTGCTGGACGGACCCCAGAAGATCACCTGTCTGTCAAATGGCAGCTGGAGCGCGTCTCCACCACACTGCAGAGGTGAGGGCCAGCTCGTGTGTGGGGTACTCGGAATTTCGCAGCAATAAATCTGGATCTGTTCTGGCGATATAGACACATAAATGTTTTTGTGGCGCTTTTTTTTTATCGTCCCAACACAGCCCGCTGTGTCATCCCTGCCGACCGAAGCCGCGTTGTGATTGGTGGAGTGAAGCGTTGGCCGTTTGATGTCACGGACGCCATGGTTCCCCACGGGGAAAACGTGACATTCTACTGCAAACATCCCAAGAAGCAGTGCAGCTTCACTGCAGCTCAGACCTGCTTTGACGGGAAGCTGCAGACACCCGAGTGCTACCTTGGTAAACCCAAACGGGCCATTCCGGTTATTTACAGGACCCTATTAAATCCCTTGAACATTTCTACATTATGCTGCATCATAACATCTAGCTTCAGAGATTTTTATGTCTCATTTCATGCGACAGACCAGCACATTGTGAAATATATAGCTGTGTGTTTTGTAGCTTTGTCCTGCAGGAGGAAGCTGAACTTCTCTACTCTCAAGTCTCTCTTTGTTTAGCTCCGTTCATCGTCCCATCAACCCTGACCAGCTTCCCTGTTGCTGTTGAATATAAGCGTCCCACCCCCCCTCGACCCCCAGCATGATGCTACCACCACTGTGTTTAATTAATCATTGGTGTGTGGAGATGACGCATTCAGGATGATGTTCAATTTTATTTTTTCTCCATTTATAGCTTTTTGCATGCTCGTTTTGGTCTCATATGTCCAGAGCTCCTACTTCTACATGCTTGCTGTGTCCCCTACACGACCACATGGAGTTTTCATGGCATCCTTTCAACAATGGCTATTTTTTTTTTTTTTTGCTATTCCAAAACTTGTTGGAGAGCATGGCTAAAAATATGGAAAAACTGAAGGAGAAAATTAGTTTCCGTGTAGGTAAAGGCTCCTTTGAAAAGTCAAAATTCGGTTTTGTGATTAAAGTCAAAGTATTGAGAGTAAAGAGGAATTCAGATTTTGAAGAAAAGAAAGAACGTGAAACTGCTGTGTTCGTCTCAAACAGCTTCGCATACAAGGTGTGCTTCCATAGGACGTCTATATGGCAAAAGAGAAATCTAAAAAGTTTCAAGCTCATTAACACAGCTCATTAAATCTTTTTGTCAGTGTCATTTCATCTTGATTGTTTAAATAGCATAAAATAGCATTAAATATACATTTTTCACGACATTTCATCTTAAATCTAAAAACAACTGAGCAACAGGAAAAACATCTTTCTCACAGCTTTTTCTCCAAGTGACCATTATACTCCATGATAATAATTGTTACGTGGGAACCATATGTTTTTAGTTCTCTCAGAAAGACCCAGGAAGTTCTCCCAGTTGTTCTACACACGAGTTTTACATTATCTATGAGCGGTGGAGCTCTTCTCTGATAAATTTTCTCCCACCCGGTCTGTCGGCTTAGTCAGAAGACAATATCTCGGTAGGTTTGCAGGTGCTCCATGACCTCTCCATTTTCGGATGATGGGTTGGACAGAGGTCTGCTAGTGAGGAAACTGTGGGATATATTGTTTTATCACCTGACCCAGCTTTAAAATTCTGCCCAATGCTCTCCCATGGCCTGGCCGCTGCGTTCCTTTGTCTTCACGATGCTGTTTGTTCACTAATGGACTCTAACAAACCTCTTAGGCCTCCACAGAACAGCTGGATTTATACTGAGATATAATTACCCGCTCCCACATTGATGATGTGACTTCAAAACCCAAATGGTTGTACTCGATCTTACGTACAGGTCTCAGGGAAAAGAGGGCTGAATACAAATCAAAGCCACCCTTCATTAGGTTTTTTATATGTTATAAATCAAGATTAAATCTATTCTGTTCTGACCAAAGCCACAATTATGCACAGCTTTGTGTTGGTTTGTCACGTTGGATCCAACTAAAACCTGAACATTTAAGGGGGTTGGAATACGGTTGCCAGGTGCTGTGTTTTCCACTCTGAATCTGTATAATACTGATATGCATCGTTTTTCTTCTTCTCTCTTTCAGAGCCCACATGGTTGCAGTATAAACTCTTCCCACATCGGCTGGTGTCGGAAATTGCGACGTGCGCGCCCGGTGACGTAGAGTGATCGCCTAACACGTCTGATCTCAAGCGACCAAGACATGCATCTGTTTGTGACCCCCCTGAATGCTCAGCACAGCTTCATGTGCTTTAATTGTGCTCATTGTGCAGCATCTGTTAGGATTGTGACAGTTATTGTGAATTAGTCTTAGCTCTTCATCTTGGGTTTAGGGCCTCACTGCTCTAATTTTTCTTGCGCACTAATCGAAAAGGCATTGTTATTACATCCAAAACCTTGCAAGTGTTACTTCGGCGCTGCTGCAGCTTGAGTTGCTCCATGCCGTAAAGTATTTTAACATGATGGAACGCAGTGGCGGTTCGTAGTTGAAAAGCATCCAGGGTGAGTGTTATAGGTATAAACAGTTCACTGCAAACCTGTGGCAGATATTTCTACAAAAGGATTTATGGATGACAAATAAGAGGAGCAGGTGAATTAATCAATGTATGGATACAACATTTAGACAACTTTTTCTATGCCTGAGACGTATTCAAATCAAAAATCCACACTTTTCTAGGCCAGTGAGCCCTCTGAACAGGGTTGCAACTGACAGATTTTTTTTTTTTTTACTTATGTCGCCCCTGAGAATGTGCTTCCCTGGGAAGTGAGCCATAACACCCATACCATAAACCGCCACTGGATGTCTGTATAGTTCATTAGTAGCTGCTGTATTATCCAATGCCATGACTCTGTGACATATTTCACTGTGAGATCTTTGCCTTCCTGCTGCTCAGTCTGACACACCAAGCCTGCGGGGCTTGTGAGCTTTGTATTTTTGATGTTTAAAATAAAGAACAAACATGTGAAAAATAATAAAAAATAAAATAAATAAAAACGGACCGCTCTCTGGCTCTTTAACGGCACATGATGAAGCCCTCGTGTGCTGCAGGTTCAACACTACTCATAGGCTGAACATGGCTATTGCTCGGACCCGGTAGGCTGCGACACCATAGCAACTCCCTTTGACCCCTCCCTCCCTCAGCATTCGCAGCATCACCCTTTTTTTTTTTTTTTTTTTTTTTTTACACTGCACAGTCATATTTGGTCCTCCGGAAATATCCACAGCTCGGGTAAGCCAGTCCCAATGCAGCGAGAGTATGGGTGGAGTATAGTTTTTTTTTTATTGCAGTGTTTTTAAATGTATGTAAAGCGTGTCCGGGCCATCCAGGCGCAAGCGGATCGTGGAGAGCCAGAGGCAGGGATTAGGTGGACAGCGCGCCGGGAAAGTTTGCCCCCCCCGGAGCTGCGCTCTCGGCGGCTCGGACCCTCGGCTCCATAAAATGGCTGGCTGTAGGTCCGAGGAGGCTGTGGTACCGAGGAGGACGGGATCCGCTCCGGCCGCGAACCGACACGTTTCTCCGCTCCCGACTGGCGCGATTGTGATGCTGCTGTCCCAGGTCCGACAGCTGTCAGAGCGCGCACGGCACGCACCCTTAGAATAAAAAAGATACTGGCGTTTCGGACCTAGAGCTGTACGTAATGGCGTCCTCCGCGGAGAGCTCTCCGCGGTTTTAGTCCCAGAAATAATTTGGAAACAGCTACGTGCTGCAGACTGCGAGATGAACCCGAACAATATTCTGACGCGAGACCCACATTAAACGTTTTATTTGTGTTGCATTCAGGTGACGGAATGGTGCTGGAAAAAAGCAAATCCATGGTTCCGTTGCGTGTCGAGTTCAGTCTAACATCGCTGTCGGAAATATGCCCAAGTTTAATGATAAATAGTGCAAAAATAAACAGAAGAAATAGCTGGAGGTTGTAATTGTGGGTGATTGCGTCGCTGTTTTTTATTTTTTATTTTTATTTTGCAGGAGCCAGCATCATCTTACTATTGTGAATAATCAAAATTAGTGATGAATATTGGGTTGACCCCTTTAGAAAGAACAGCAATAATAATAATAATAATAATAATAATAATAATGATAATTAATAATAATAATAACAATAATTAGTTGTATTATTATTTGCTGTTTTATATCCGTAATTTTGCTATAGTCATCTGATTTTGGTTTGATGTTGCTAACTTTCTAATCCCTATTTTCTTTCTTTACTTTGTAGAAATAGGAATAGTTATGCCCCAAAATGGATTCTCAGTTGGCCTCAGTCCTAACAAGTGGCAGCCTGAAAGTCCAAAATGGCAGCCAGTGTGCAGAGGGACTGGAGCCTGTGACAGAGGTCGTTTTGAACCCAAACGATCAAAAATTCCCGCCCAGCATCCAACCGGGTAACCTCAGGTCCTGCTCCGTGAGAGCTGCGGTGACCATCATCAGGCAAGATGCTCAATCAGTCAACGGGGAGCAGACAGAGGTGGGCGGGACCTCTGAGCCGGTCTCTCAGGAAACCAGTAAGATTGCTGGGATCAGACAGCCAATTACAGTGAAGCCTGGGGTGCCGGTCCCGGGGAAGCAGCCAATAAGGATCAGAATTGTTGTCCCACCGCAGGGCAAGAGGCCAATCACAAACTGTGCTATCAGCCCAACCAAAGACCGTGCGGGGTCACCGTTTAGGGAACCTTCTTTGGTTTCTGCTGGAGGACACATGGCAGAGAACAGCAGCGGTGAAGTCCACATATCCGCTGTTAGGAATAAAGAGCTCGCTGAAAATGCCTCTGAGGCAGAGAGTGATGGTAAAATCAAACACATGGACAGGCCAGAGACTGATCTCATCTCCAACACTGATGCAGTTGCATTTTTGAGCCATCATTGGATTAAAGAGGAACCTACAGAGAGAGAAATTGAGCAAAATATTCCTCTAATTGTGCACCAAGTCCACAGAGAGACAGAGGAGCAGACAGAGCCGCTGGATCTGAGTCTGCCCAAGAAGAGAGAGAGAATCTGCGGGCGCTTACGGGAGGACCAAGGCTGTGAGAGCCCCCTGATCATGGAGGTGGATGAGTTTGACGGAGACGGAGACAGAGACATGGTGGAGGAAGATAGTGATGAGGGCTCCGGGGACTTTTCTACTTCCGTCCTTACATCTCTGTCTTTGGGAGACTGTGACAATGAGAACCTTCTCCTGATTGACGACCAAGGAATCCCGTATACTCTCAGTCCGGACGGACACAAAGTGCCGCAGATTGATGCTTCTTTGTTAGGGGACCGTCAGTCGGATCAGGTTCATTCGGCAAAGGAGTTAGAAGACGACGGGTCATTAAATTTGGCGGGTCCAAGCTTCAGCCAAAGTTCAGAGAATGCACTAAATGCACCTTCTGGTGATTCCCCTGCCAGCGAGCTGCCATCACAAGGCAGTGATCAGAGGCATTTAATGACAACTTCTGATGCTCCAGCTGCTGCGGAGTTAAATATTAAAGCTGCTCAGGAGGCTAACGCAGCCGTGCCCTCTTCATCCGGGATCTCACTTTCCAACCAAACCATTCAGATACTGACCAACCCTTCAACCAGCGCTCCCCTCCTCCTCCTGTCTTCCTCCTCCTCCCCTCAGCTCTCCTCACCTCCGGTTGGCCTCTCGCTTCCCCTCTCGGTGACCACACCGGGTGCTTCCACGCCCATGTTGCTCCTCCTCTCCTCTGTACCCTCCACATCTGTTGATTCCACTTCTACCTCCACCCCCTTTGCTGTCCTCGACCCCTCGACTGGTCAGCTGTCCCAGGTTACCGCAGCCTCGGCTCAAGTGTCCCTCCCTTTGTCTTCGGGTCAGGTCAACGCGGTCGGCTCGCCTCTTCCCACCTTTTCCAGCCCTGTAATTAGACTGGACCCCAGCAGCTCACCTCTCATCCTGTCCGGCGTCAACAGCGTGACCTCTGGCCCCGTCCTCACCTCCCTCGCTGTCTCCTCGCCCACCGTCGGACTGCAGGACAGCCACCTCAGCACGGCAAACCTTATCCAAACTCAGATCTGCTACTCTCAATCAAGCCCAGGAAGTGAAGCCATATCTCCTGAAGACGTCCCCAGTGAAAACAACAAGCCATCGAGTTTTGCAGCCCCCTCTGCACAGTCACAGTCTCCCACACGCGACGCCTCTGCTCCGCCCGATTCGGAGGCAGAGGCCCGGTCACCAACCTCAGAATCCAAGTTTGACTCCCACTCAGAGCATCTTCCTCTGGACGACCACCTCTACTTCTCCAACACCACGGCACCTCCCCCTTCCTCTCCTTCCCCTCCCATCGGACCCCTCCTGCCGTCGGGCAAGCTGGATTCCCTAGACGCCCTGGACCCGCTCTCTCCGGCGGATTCTCCGACCAACCTGGGCTCGCGCAGGGTGCTGTGCTGCCAGCTGTGCCCGAGGATCTTCTTTTACCTCTCCGACCTGGAGCGGCACGCCATCACACACTCTCAGAAGAAGCCTCATGTCTGCCAGCAGTGCGGCAAAGCCTTCAAACGCTCCAGCCATCTGCAGGTAACTGTTGTCTCATTAGATGCACAGCAGGAGACACATCAGGTGTTATTTTAAAGAGACGGCGCAAGTTATCATAATGATTGTTTTGTTCTGTTGGGAACAGCAGAAACTATCTTGGAGCAGCAACAGATGGAGAAAAGATTTATAGCTGTTGATTAATTTGCCAACAGGCTTAATGATCAAACTCAAACAGTTCAGAAATGACAGAAATAGGGCGGGCTTGTGGTGCAGCAGGTAGCACGACCCACATACGGAGGCCTTAGTCCTCGACCCGGGTTCGAATCCGACCCGCGGTCCTTTGCCGCATGTCTCTCCCCCTCTTCCACCCCCCTTCCTGTCAACCTACTTTCAGAAAAAGCGAGCCACTAGAGCCGCAAAAAAGAAATGACAGCTATATGTTTTGGACTAAATCTACACTTCTTCATTTACATTGTTGGCTTACAGACAACTTAAACTAGAAAAAGTATACATTTTACTCAGTCGTCTATTCGACCTCAGAAAAGGTTATTTAGCCATTTTCTATGTAACATAATAACTTTTATAGGGTAAATTACATATTTTGCCTCCTTTATAGTCCTCTTCCTCCCGACTTGCTCTTGTTATGCTGTTCTTAATTTCCATCTACAGTGCCTGGCAAAACTCCACATACCACTGAATCTTTCCCACATTTTGTCATTCTATAACCACAAACTGAGAAGTATGTAGTTAGCATTTTATGTGTTAGGTCAACATATAGTTGTGCACAGTTGTGAAATGGATTTCAAATATTAATTGGTTTTCGAAATTGCACATATGGTCTTAATGGAGGAGTGGTAAGATGGAAGATATTCTTGGAAGAAAGCCATAAGGAGTCCTGTCTGTAGTTCATCACATGCTGTGCAGGGGACACAGCAAACATGGGGAAGAAGATAATAACCCTCTTTATTTGCCGTTGCAAAATACATTCCAATGATATTTAAATGTTAAATTAAGAATAGAATTTAAAATTCTCCTTCTCATTTATAAAGCCCTTAATAATCAAGCTCCATCATATATCAGAGCTCTGATTACCCCGTATGTTCCTAACAGAGCACTTTGCTCTCAGACTGCAGGTCTGCTGGTGGTTCCTAGAGTCTCTAAAAGTAGAATGGGAGGCAGATCCTTTAGCTATCAGGCTCCTCTCCTGTGGAACCAACTCCCAGTTTTGATCCGTGAGGCAGACACCCTGTCTACTTTTAAGACTAATCTTAAAACTTTCATTTTTGACAAAGCTTATAGCTATAGTGCTTAGGTTATCCTGAGCTATCTCTGTAGTTATGCTGCTATAAGCGTAGGCTGATGGAGGACATCAGGGTCTATTTTTCTAATTTATTGTTCTCCTACTGTTCTCCAGTTTGCATGGCTTGATTGTTATTTCGTCTTTTACCTTTTTGTTCTCTGTCATTTATTTTCTACATAGTAGGTACACCTGGTCTGGCGTTTTGTTAGCTGTGACGTCATACAGGGAAGACAGATCACCCGCTATTACCATATAACATAGAAAGGATTCCTGGATCAATGTGTGCTCCTGTGTTTTTTTTGTCTCTTTTTTGTGTCTCTGCTCTGTTTTCTCTAACCCCCAGTCGGTCAAGGCAGATGACCGTTCACTCTGAGCCTGGTTCTGCTGGAGGTTTTCCTTCCCGCTATAGGGGGGTTTTCCTCACCACTGTCGCTTCATGCTTGCTCAGTATGAGGGATTGCTGCAAAGCCATCGACAACGCAGACGACTGTCCATGTGGCTCTGAGCTCTTTCAGGAGTGAATGCTGCTCGTCAAGACTTGATGCAATCTGCTGAGTTTCCTTAGATACTGTATAATCTGATTCAATCTATATAATCTGTAAATCCTAACCACTAGGCCACTATCTGCAGATGTTCCGGTCAGTTGAGACCAATATTTAACTTTTTCTGGCCTACATGCAAAACTCTGTGGGGACGGAAACACACGTCGCTCATCATCCATAACATGCTATCACCGCTTTGAAACGTAGGGATGGAAAGCATCCCTACATCATGTTTTGGGTATGCTTTTGTTCAATATGAAAACTGGTCTGTTGATGGAGTTAAATACAAGGCAGGAAAAGACTAGTGGAGGTTCACCTTCCAGCAGGACGACAACCATAAACATGCAGCCAGAGATGCAATGGCACAGTTTGGACCGAACAACATTGATGTGTTGGAATGCTCCAAAGTCCAGACCTAAATAAAATTCATTATTGAACATTTATGTTCACAATCCAATCTGATCGAGCTTCAGGAGTTTTGTAAAGAAGAATGGGCAAACACTTCTAGATGTGGAAATATGATCATACGCCAAAAGACTTGCAGCTGAAGTTGCAGGGAAAAGTGGATTACAAAGCAATGACCCCAGGGGGGCAGAATAGCTATCATAAAAGTTTAAAAAAAACATGTGTAGAATGTACCTTCCTCTTCACAATAATGCACTAATTTACACCAGAATATACATTTAAATTTGTTGTTTTAAGGCAGAATAAAAAAATAAGATAACATTTTTTCAAGGCATAGTATATTACTAATGGGTGACCATTTGTAGTAAGCACATTGCTGGATAGTCTGAAAATTGTAATTGCAAAAGCAAACTAAACTATTAGTCTTAAATGGTAATCTTTCATGAAAAACTCAACCACACTGAGATTAAATTTCTAGAATGAGAAAAAATATCAAATATAAATAATATAAAAAATTATAAAAAAAATTCTAAAATTTTCAGAAAAAGCTAAATAACTTTAGATCTTCATGTATGACCAAGAGAAGCATAGGCCTAATAGGCACACAGTATGCTACATGTTACTAACAAGCCCTATGATCCGTCACAGTGTGTCTTTTCCACAAATCCCATTTCAATTCCCAGTGGATATCACTGTGGAAAATTACAACTCTTTACCTCTTCCAGATCACATTATTTTCCTCCTAATTTGCAGCAGTGAGGTTTTTTCAGAGCCCGGATGCTCGTGAAAATATGGCATTTTAAATCAAAGCTGCTTCCTCATTAGTAAATATGATTGCAGACTTATTTGGCTGTTATATTTTCAAAGCACTGAAGGCACAAAGACAGCGAGCGTCGGTGTCTAATTCTCCAAAAGATGTTGCATCAGATTATTTGTTTTCGCGTTCAATGAAAAAAATATGTAATTTTATCCTTTTTTTCAGGATATTCTTTCTCTCCTTTTGTCTCGAGCTCGCAATGTTCCTCCTCCTATATTCTGCAATTTTAGGGATTAATTTAGAGAAGCTTATGTTTAAAAGTGCTAAACTTTATCTTGGAGATGAACAGTTGGAAATGTCAGCCAAGAGAACATGCTGAACAAAGTTATTTTCAGAATATCATCTTAAGGAAACAAGGCTTTTAAGTAGTGGCAATGCTGCAGTTATTATACTGAGATATAGTTTTGTTTCCTCAAGATCCTAGATATCTTGTTTAAACTGTTGTAATATTTCCTAATTAGCGTGTTTTTTTAGTTGCTGGAGATGGTTTCAAGTAAGCAATACAAGTAATTTCCACCTAACCGGGAATACGAATAGTACTGCGGGGAGCTGATCCAAATGAGCTGATCACGAAACCTCAGGGTTCATTCAGGGTTTTGGATCTCATCAAGCAACATTTTTGGTGAAAATGAGAAAGCCTTCAGTAGTAATCTCACTCTGGAAAAGAAATAATACAAACTTTAATTATTGCCTTAATTCCTTAGTTTCCTTTATTAATATTGGAACCTCTGCTGCCAATGTTTTTCCTAACATGACAGCCCTCATTTTACAAGGTTGGGGCATACAAAGAGAGGGATCCTTGTCCCCTTTGATGTTCTCTTCTCTTCAGCTCACCTCCACAGGTTTTCTTTAGGATGTAGCTGTGGGGAGATGACCATGGAAGAAGGCCATTTCTGTGCCATGTGCACCGTGTCTGGGTTAATTTGGCCATGTGTTTTGGATCATTTTCCAACTTAAAGACCCATGTTCAGTTTTCATGCAGAGACCACCAATTGTGCATCAAAACACCCTGGTAATTCAAGAGGTACTTAATACATTGCACTCCAACAAGGTTCCTAGAGCCTTTGAAAGAGAAACCGGCCCACAGCATCACATATTATCCGCCGTGCATCAGAAGTATGAGGCGCTCTCCCGCACACTCATTCGGTTCTTGCAAACACGGTTTGGGATTTCTTGCTGCCGGCTCTTTACGCATATTCTGCACAGAACTTTCTTTCTGACAGCTGTTGTGTGATTGGTCGAGGAACAATGAAGTTGCCATGGGAGTCACTTATTGGGACTTTCCAGGAATTAACCCGGAATGCCTTTGCTCTTGTTCTTGCCATCGCAAGTTCAACAACAGATGTTTCTGTTCTTGCTGAGTACCAGCCTTACATGTTATCTGACCAAAGCACAGTGGTTTCAGTGAATGTTACAGAAGGCTTTAGCAACATCCACACTTAGATTTGTGATGCTAGGAAAGAGAAACCTTTGTTTCCTGGTATTCTTTTCAAACAACCAGTTGGCCTGTGGATAGTGTCTCATAGTTTTTACAGAGACTTTGTGACCTGAAGATGCCACTCTTTGCTGCAGCTCTCAAAAAATTAGCTACAAATGTTCCCCCCCCCCCCCCCCCCACCCATTGGGTGGGTTGGAAAGAGCTTTGATCCTCTTCCAGTTTAAATAAACCTCAGTTTAGAAGTCATGAATTATAATTAAGTCCACATTTGTTTTACAGAAATTGTAAGGGGTGCTAATATTAATTACGATAAATACTATTTTGTTATAATCAAATATTTCTGAATCAACGTTTTCAAATTCAGTGCTGGATTTTTCTAAAATGCTCCATGTGAAATTATGCTGCTGCAGTAAAACATGAATGTTGGCCTTTTGCACATCTTTAGAAGGCTAAGGCTCTAAATGTGGAGGGTTTGCTTTATGGCATCATTTCCCTTACCATTACAAATTACCTCTATCTGCTTAAGCAATGGTGAAAATGAAAGTTTGGATGCAATTAAACCACTTTTTTTTTCTCAAGAGAACAAAAAAGACTTCTCTAGTGGAAATTACTATCCAGAAATGTAGTTTTTTTTTTTAACCTACTCTTCTGTCAATTCATTTATTTTACTTACCTGCTTGTCCTTGCAGAGTCACGGATCTCCAGCAGTCATTGGGCCAAAAGCAGGTTACATCTTGGATTGGTTGCCAGTCTATCACAAGGCAACATAGAGACGTACAGGACAAACAGCCATACATGTTCACACTCGGACATAAGAGCAATTAAGGCTGACCACTTAAGTGCATTTTCTCTAATCCTCCTAGCAACATAGCTCAACCTCAGTCTGATCAGACTGGGTAACACATTTTTGAATCTTCCTACAGATCCTCGGTTTTATTTAGGTCTGGTCATTGACTATGTCCTGCCATTCTGGCTCCGGTTGGGTGTTTAGCATCTATGTCTGTCCCGGATCACATTGTATGTTGCCCCAACAACTCTGAACTACTACTCCGTATCTGCTGAAGGAAAGCATTCCCACAGGATGATGCGGCCACCTCAGCGTTTCGCAGTTGTGCGTTCAACACAGTGATGTGGACATTTTTTTCTTTTTACCATATAGGCATTTTGCATATTAATAGAAAAGTGCACATTTTGGACAAATTGCAAAAATACTACTTATAGCTTTCCTTTAACAACACATTTCTTCTGGCCACCCTTCGATTAAAGCCAAATGTGTGATGTGCACTACTTACAATTTTGTTATCTACATATTCTCCATCCTGAGCTGTGGGTAGCTGCAGCTTCACCAGACCTACCATGGGGGCTCTTGACTCTTTCTCCGATCGATACCATTTATCTGTAAACACAAAAAAGTTCAAAACATGTAGCGTTTTCTTCCCACTTCATGTATGCGAGATTTCGTTTTTGTATGTCAAATGAAATTCCAATATCATGGTAAACATCATAAATGCGTTGAATCTGTTATGAACGTTCACGATTTCTTTCAACAGAGACACAAGCACATCCACACAGGCCAGAGGAACTTCGTGTGCCCCATCTGCACCAAGCGATTCAGGGAGGCCGGCGAGCTCCAGCGGCATCAGCGGGTGCACACGGGAGAGAAACCCTACCAGTGTCAGCTCTGCCACACGCGCTTCGCCGAACGCAACACCCTGCGACGACACACCAAACGCAAACACCCGTTTCACCAGGTGGCCGTGGAAATGCTTAACGAAAGAAAGGACAGAGGAGACAGGGCGGGAGGGGCTGGCAGAGGAGGCGCGCAGGAGGAAGAGGAGAGCGCCGAGTGGTACAGCTCTGCCGTATCCACTCTGGATAACTCTGAGTCCGAGGTGGACACTGCAAACTGAAGGAAATATGCGCTGCAAGACGCATGACATTCAGAGAAGGGAGCACTTTCCATATTTATTCCAGTTTTAGATGTAAAGTACATGCATTATTCCCATTCCAATTAATGGTCCAAAAAAACAAACAAAGTAAGACATGATATTGATTTCATGTCTTGCAAAACAAAAAAAAAAGAAAAAAAAGGGAAAGCTCATAATAGTTCAGATGTTATTTAAAATACCAACATGTAAAGATGCGTTTTCATGCAATCTGTGATAAATCCCTAAAGTGCTCAGAAAAGAGAAGATTATTTAGGCTAAACAGATTTCTGCTTTAGTTGTACATAGAAAGAGAACTATTTGTAAAAGCTGCACTGCTGCACTATCTCGTATGAAAGATGGGATCTTTCCTACCGTCTGAGACACTGTGACTTGTTTGCACTTGTTTGATTTCAACTCAGTTCTTCACATAGTGAGGGGGGGGAAATTTCTTCGTTTTGTTTTCGGTGACTGTTCGGATTTTATTCGTACCCGGTAAGATCATGACCTGTTACCGGGATCATTCTAACACTATATTCAGATTTTCTTTTCCAGATGTGATTTATGTTAATTTATTGGAATAAAATATTTGCAACCGTACCTCTATTTTTGTCACGGTCTTCATATTTGGTTTTTATCTACTTTTCAGTTTTTTTTTTTTTTTTAACGTGGCTGCTTTATAGAATCAAGTGTTTTCTTAACCCTGTTTTTTCCTCAAATTCTCCTCCAAATGACACGAAACCCGTTTAGATAATGAGCAATAGAGCAAGGGTCTGTATCTCTCTTCTAATTTAGGCTGATCCCTGCCCTTGATTTTCTTCACTACATTAATCACCAAAGAGGAGGCTTTGCATGGATCTTTGTGATAAAAAAGATTAAAGATCATGAATGGCTGAGTGTGCAAGCTGGCCACTTGGACTGCCTTCAGGGAGTAATTGAGTTAAGACGGAAGCCCTCTGTTTTGGGCGCTCTTTGAATTTTCTGCTCAATTTAAGCCATGAAGCCTAACGGAGCTGAGCTCAAGATAAGCCTTTAAATACAGAATGGCTGAAATGACCTGAATGGGCCGTCATGCTCGTCACTTTCCTCATTCCTCGGCTGGCTATTTCACGGACAGAGAAGCTCTGGCCCGTTGTGAGCTGCCCTGTTTGAGTTTTGGTAAAATTATTTCTGCAGAGGGTCAGTGGAAGAGGTGGCAGGAGTTTAAAGGTTAACTAACCAGTTTCTGCTATAATGGGCAGCCTTTTGCTGGAGAGACATAACGATTTGCTCCAGTAAAACTGAAAAACCAGATTTTATCATGTTTTTGTTATTGAAGCAGTCTAAAATGAATGCCTTAAATCAGCAAGGAAACAACTTATTTGAGAAATATGAAATAATTCATTAAGACACATTTAATTTACAAAGAAGAGTAGCAACATATCTGTTCAGGGGTACAGGAAAAATAGAAATAATTATTTTAAGTCTTTTAAAATATCTGTACGTATTTATTACAATAATTTATCCATGCTATTTCCTAATTGTCATTAATGCTACTTCCTGGTCCAATAAACAGATCAAACGTATCTGTTTCTATTTTAAACACACAATGCCACGAACAAGACTTGTTCATGGCATATTTGTCCTCCTCAGAAACTTCTTTTGTTTTTACTTCTAGTCATTTAAATGTTTAAAATAACCCAACTAATTCTAATATTGATTGCAAACTAGCAAATTTTTAACCTCTATTTCAAAGGTTACCTCTATTTAAAACGAGGATAGGCACCAATTCACAAATTACAGACCTGTTCCTGCATCTCTACTTCCACAGTTTTCCAATATTTTAGAAAAACTCTTTATTAACAGATTTGGAAATTTTGATTGATAAATACCAACTACTTGCTGAAATTCAATAAGGATTTAGACCACAGAGATCCACGGCAGTCCAGGAATGAATAGAGGAAAAAGAGGGATGAAGAGCTATTTAAGTAGAAGGTAACAATTTGTCAGAATGGATGAATATTGGTTGTCATGCTTGGATATTGCTTGTAATGTCCCACAGGGGTTAGTATTGGGACCAAAACTGTCGATTCTCTACAAAAATGACTAGCAAGGGTTCAAGTATTACATGTTTTGTCTGTAGATGATGCATTTTCTGTAAAGGTGAGGACTTTACAGAGGACTCTGGTGTGATCACACCAGAGATGAATAAACTAAAAGGGGAGAAGAACCTACTCTAAATAAACAGCCAGAGCACCAGTGGAATGGTTTAGATAGATGCATATATATATATATATTTAAATAGCCTAGTCAAAGTCCAGACCTAAACCCCATTGGGACTCTAAGATGAGACTACAAAACCGATGTTTACAGACATTCTTCGTCCAATGTGAAAGAATTTGAGATATTTTGAAGAATGGGCTGATTTAGTCAGTTTATGAGAGAAGGATTCGGGCCGAATCCTCTGGGCTTGTGCGTGGTTGTGACGTGTTGAGCGCTCCCGTTCACCTGGCTACTTTGTTGAATCTCTGCTGTAATCGATGCATTAGTAAGAAAACACGGGTTAGCTTCAATATTTAAGACATTACACCTCTAAACAAAAGACCTGTGCAGTCGCAGCGGCAGATGCTTTTCCTTTTCTCTCATGCACGCGAACAACACTGGTGTCATTTCAACTTGTCGCCAGAGGGGGCGGACTTGTGCAAAAACTCTTTATACATTAAAGGAGCTATGCTTCTTTATGTCCTTTAGAAATAAAGGCAGTATGCACCTTTAATGTTTAAACCCAGAAATAAACAGCTACCAGACAACAAAAAGGTTTTGTTGAGAGAGAGAGAGAGAGAGAGAGAGAGAGAGAGAGAGAGAGAGAGAGAGAGAGAGAGAGAGAGAGAGAGAGAGAGAGAGAGAGAGAGACGGGGTTTATAGGTACAGGGATAACCTACATTTTAAAACCTTCGAACAAACATGAAAATAATGTGCATTTCAGTTTGAAGGTGTGGAACATAAACTCAGCATTTAATTATAGCAATGTCCAAGCATGATCTTGTTTAAGAAAAGGCTAAAACGGATTTTCTTAAAAATCTATGGGATGAAAGAAAGGCGGTGAATGCCTTAGCAATTGCACATAGGTGTATAATACAGGCTGCACTCATGTGGCTAACTAATCAACCTAGTCATAGTTCATAATTGTTGACTATTTTGTGCTAGTTAATCACATAAAATCCCAATAAAATGCACAGATGTTTGTGACTGAAGGCTTGATTGGAATCACATATTTCCTCCATCTGGCTTATTAGCACAGATGCTTTTTGTGTGAATATTATAACTCCAAATTCTGTTCTCCACAAGATTTTCCCTGTTTTGTTTCTGTCTTCACTTTTGTAGTTTACATCATGTTTTACCCACTTTTTTTGCAAATTAATTACATTTTCTTTCTTTCATTCTTTCTTTGATTCTTAAAGCACCTAAAACAAAACCAGCGACAGAGGCAATATGAGAAGGAAAGTGCTGCATTTGCACTGCAGAGAGGTCTCCGAGGGTTCAGCCGTTAAATCAGCACAGTTCTGTCGGGAAGAAAGGGAACAAGTTGACACAAAACAGATTTTGTCCGCTGTAATTGACACCGCTGGAGCCGCTGCAACAATGACCCTACAAGGTGCTCGCTGCACGGTGGTGGTGATGATGGCGATGGTGAATATTCAGCAGGCTGGATGTGTGGCATCAGCAGTCCAGCTGGTGCATTGTGCAGAACGTGGGCCTCCATGTGTGTGCAGGTCCAGATTGCACCGAGCTTCAAAGAGCAGTGACTGACAGACAGATGGATGACGGACAGAGAGTCCTATGGGGTAAAAGCGGTTCCATAATAAACTTGTACATAAAAGGATAGTTGTGTCCATATTAGTCAGAAGTTGTGCATAAAAAACATTTGTAAACTCATAATAATTTAAATCACATTCAAAAGATACAACATACAGTTTAAATAGTTACAACTTCAATAACTAATAAATACAAATTTCAAGTTTAAATTTGTGCTTTACTCTTTATGAACACAAACAGCAGCGGCTGCTTGAGAATACGGATTTTTTCTTTGAGAATACGAATTCACAACAGTGGTCTGACGTCACGGTTTCCAAGGCTGGTTAATGGAGCACAGAGTGCGAAGATAGGAGCCGCGCATGCGCTCTTCAGACTGACCGTCTCTGAATGCACCGCGGCTGCAGCTTCATTCCAGACAGCGCAGAGCTCACAGTGGTAAGTTAAACACTCCCTTTTCTGCTGCTGCTGTTCAAAAGTACGTTTTCAGATCGTTTGAGGCGAGAACATTATACTTTTAAGCTTCCCTACGTGGCCTGTTTACAGAGTTAGTGCGTAATTTAAAAAAAAAGAGTGATTTATTTGTTTTGTGTTTATCAGGCTGACGCGTGTTGCTTTATTAACTCAATAATTGCTGGAATAAATTGTAAATGTCTCCAAAGAATGACAGCAGCATATAAAATGGAGCTGGACCATAATTTAATAACAATATATATCAGTCGAAAGACGTGTGGCACAATAAGGGGAAAAAAGGGTCGATAAAAGTTGGTTATAGAGACAGTTTTCCTTCCTTCCTCTTAGCCTATATTAGTTGATGCTACAGTCACTGCTTCCTCTCGACCAATCGTAATCGCGGACCCAGGCACGCCGTCACAAAGCGCCGCCCTCTCAAACCACAACACAGAGCACGTGAATATGTCGCAGCAAGGAGCGGCGGAGGAAATTGTCCCAAAACGGGGTTTTACTTGTTCGCCAGCCTGACTGAAATAAACCACAGTGAACTGTAACATTTGCAAGGAACCGGTAAAAACAAAGTCTGGTAACGCAACCAACTTGTTTCATCACGTAAGCCGCTCACTACCGCAGCAGCGCGAGCTGTTTTATCCCCGCGCGGCTGCGCATCTTCTTCTTAGGATCCTTCTGGAAGTTCTTCCAAAACAAAGCAGGTATAGCAGCTACTGGGCTCCGTTCTTTGTGATAAAATGACAAAGCGTCCTGGCGGCGTCAGGACATCACGCATGCAGTAACGTGCTTGATAGTGATGGACATGCTGCTGCTGTTTTCTGCAGCTGAAAAACCTGGCTTCAAACAATTACTCGCCACTCATGATCCGCGATAAAAAAGTTCCGGGCTGCAAGTTTTTCTCTAACAGCGCCGGTCACTTTAGTTTATTCTTTGTCAGTATTTAATAACATCACCCAGGTCTCTTAAGTTAAGTCATTTTTCATAAAGTTATAATTAAAAATGTTGGTTAAATAAGAATTAAATTGGGATTGAGTGTTTGTGTGTGATATATTAAAAGTAAGTCATTTAGCAATATTATAAGAGCCAGGTTTTAAATCTTTTTGATAATTATCTATCGATCAATATGCATTTTTTTAATCAATATGCTTTTTTCTATATCGTCCAGCCCTAATATAAAATCTATAAATAAATCTATAAATAAATTCTATAAATGTTTTTCCTATCTAAGTGAGTTTCCTCTGAGTGAGGACACGAAGAATCGAGAGAAGAAAGAGGGAAAGAAAACAATAGTAACAATATATTAAAAAAATACAGATATTTATTTTAGACAAATGTTTTAACTTTGGAACAGAATGAAGGTGTAACATATTCAACAAATTAACAGTTACTAACGTGGTTTAAAACAAAGAAATAACTTCTATTCACATCTTATACAAATAGACAACACCTACAAACATACAATTAAAAATAGTTGGAATGGAAATTAATTTACTGATTATTTTATGTATTTTTACAGGTGGTGAAAAAAATGAAATGAAGCAGCACGTGTACATGACTAGAACTGATCTACATTAGGTCAGGTGTAGTCATGTTCACTTAAACATGCAGCCAGCTGGAGCAGCTCCCTGTCTTCTGGGTCAACCTCCTCATCCTCCTCTGGGTCGACCTCCTCATCCTCCACGTCCAGCTGGTCACCTGCCTCTATACTAATACTGTGGAGGATGCAGCAGGCGCCGATTACTTTTGGGGCAAACGTCGGGCAGACCTCCAACGCCCTTAAGAAGATGGAACGCCACCGTGTCTTCAGACCACCAAAGACACGCTCAATGATGTTAATCAGCCTTGGCATGGTGTCTGTTGTAGCGTGCCTCCACTTGACCTGTACCAAATATAAAATTAACTTGTAATTTAGGTAATATGCTGATCTGTCTTAATCTTCTATCCAATTAATATAATGTATGTATCAATTGTGTGTCATTGTTGGCTCTATTTAAGGACAAGAAGGTAAGAGATCTTACTGGCAAGCTGTTTCCCTATAGGATGCACCACAGCCCAGTAGAGGGTCAGCAGCACCTCTATCTCCTGTGGCCATCCATGGACCTTCTGATGGGCAGCAGCTGAAGGAGGAGGACGATGGTGGCCCTTCTTAGCCTGAAGGCTGGTTTCAGGTCCCCTTCATTAAAAAATATTTGGAGGATTGGCACAGAAGTGTTTATCCTCACATATTTTGTTTCTGTTTCTTCCTGTAAATAAAAAATGCCAAATGTTACCAGAATTGTTTTTTTCAATTCTCACCTTTTCACACCATAAAACTATATGTGGTTAACATGCAGATTATTATAGTTCTCAAGAAAGAAAGGGTCAAATGTATAGTAGTAAATGTAAATAATGGCTTCCCTTCTCTGGTATTTCTACCATTTCACTGAAAGAATGAACTGAACTAACTGCACATAATTTATAGATTAATCGCTGTAAAGGTGGACAGACAGAAATAACTTTTCCTTAATGAACAATGCTGTGAAGGTTAGACAAAGTAGCTTAACTCTACTCCCTTTACTGTTACTAATATATAAAAATTATGTTTTCATTTTAATTATTTACAGATAAATAGTCACAATTTCAACGTGATCACATGTTTAATACCATCCTCAATGTTGTTTTTTTAAAGATAAAAGTAGGAAATAGGCTGTCAATCTTAAAAAACCTACCAGTTGGCACAGACGCTCAACGTCGGACTTTTTATTAAAATTACGCACTAACTCTGTAAACAGGCCACATAGGGAAGCTTAAAAGTATAATGTTCTCGCTTCAAACTACCTGAAAACGTACTTTTGAAGAACAACAGCAGCAGAAAAGGGAATGTTTAACTTACCACTGTGAGCTCTGCGCTGTCTGGAATGAAGCTGCAGCCGCGGTGCATTCAGAGACGGTCAGTCTGAAGAGCGCATGCGCGGCTCCTATCTTCGCACTCTGTGCTCCATTAACCAGCCTTGGAAACCGTGACGTCAGACCACTGTTGTGAATTCGTATTCTCAAAGAAAAAATCCGTATTCTCAAGCAGCCGCTGCTGTTTGTGTTCATAAAGAGTAAAGCACAAATTTAAACTTGAAATTTGTATTTATTAGTTATTGAAGTTGTAACTATTTAAACCGTATGTTGTATCTTTTGAATGTGATTTAAATTATTATGAGTTTACAAATGTTTGTTATGCACAACTTCTGACTGATATGGACACAACTATCCTTTTATGTACAAATCTATTTAGAAAGCTATCTTACCCCATAGAGTCCGTTTGAAATGAGAAGTGTGCGCGGGTGTGTGAGGGTTGTGTTTGGGTTGCGTGAAGTGAAACGGGTAGCAGGCCTTCTGAGTGGCATGAGGCGCATTGCCAAGTGATTGAAGTGATAAAGGTAGAGGAGACGAGCGGAGGGGGGGTGGGGGACGGGAATAGACTCAGTGATAGATGAGCAGGAAGAGGTTGCAGATGTAATGAAGTGTGTTAGAATGGCCTGTTTCAGCACACTGTTGTCCAAGATATATATTGGCCCTTCACACATTCTCACCTTCCTGCAACGCTGCGTCAGAAGATCCGCTTACTGCCACGGAGAGACAAAACGATGGGAGGCTCAAACTAACCATGAATGTTTATTTACTGACACGGACGCCTGTCATTGCACAGTTGAACCATGTGGTGGCACACTTACACTTATGATGAGCTGCGTGAGTTTGGCTCATTAGCTGAACTCTGTCAAATGGTGGAGGGATAGTTACAGCTGTGCTGCCACTGAAGAGCTCAACCTACGCCCTGCAGAAACCAACCAAGAAAGACATAAATATGAAACCACCCGATTCTGCTCGTCATACACGTTTCAATCTACCAGAATTCCTCCTTTTTTTTCCTGTTTGCTTATCCGCGTCATGTTAAGAGAAATGTGATGCTTCAGGGGGGAATAGGTTAACCGTGCAAGCCTTCCTCCACGTCAGACACAGTGCAGGATTAACACCAATGCGGTCTGAGCGTGCATCTGTGCGAGTGTCTGTTTGCATGTGGGGGGGATGGAAGGGAGAGAAAGAAGGAGGGTAACAGGTGCTAATCAGAAAGGGAGTCCCGGCTGCAAGGGGAGAGGGCATAGCTGGGGTGGGGAACCAGAGAGGAAGAGGGATTACATCACCTTTCTAACAATAATGTGTCTCTGTGTCACTGCAGACGGCGTTATTAATGTGTTTGGTTCTAGAGAGTGTTTGACAAATGCACTCTCGGTGCATATGAGAGGAAGTTTTTAGACTAATACAGACAAAGTGGGTGGATAGCACCTAAAGAGTGGTTTCATCTGTAGCGATTCGGTTCGTGGTCCATTAGTCGTTCCATGGCAACCTTGGTTGGAGTATACACGAGCTGCAGTGCCTTGCAAAAGTATTAACACCCCTTTAACCATTACTTAATTAATTTGTTAGATTAACTCCTGAAATGCTGTGAATTTAATTGTGATTGTATGTGCTTGGCTAACCCAAAGGAGTGAATAATGTGAGTGTTTTGCTAATATCATAGGAGCAGTGTGACTAGCTTTTTTTTTTTTTTTAATTCAGCTCCCCAGATCACTCTGCCACCTTTTGCAGCAATGACAGTTCATCTTCCAGAGGAGCATTTCTATCAGCTTCGCACATTTATGGTGAGTGTTTCTGTTCTGATGGAAGATAAACCTCCATGTTAGTCTCAAGTCTTTTTCATTGTCTTACAGACTTTATTCTATTATTTAACTCCATCTATCTTTCCATCAACACTGACCAGCCTCTAGCCCTGCTATAGGACATCCCCACAGCATGATGCTGCCACCACTATGGTTCATTATAGGGAGCGTGTGAAGGTCCATGGCTCTTTCTGCGTGCAGTTTGCCTATTTTTTCCATGCATGTGTGGGTTATCTCTGGGTTCTTTCACAGTCCAGGAACATGCATGCTAAATTGTCCTTAGGAGTGTGTTAGCTCTGTATTTTTTGCGTCGCCCTGCAAGGGACTGGCTACCTGTCCAGTGTGTACTCTTGCCTGACTTCAGCTGGAGATAGGCACCAGCCACCCCTGCAACCCTGACAATGAATAGATGGATGGATGAACAGATGGATGGATGAACAAATGGACGACCAGAGTAACTTCCACATTTTTGCTTTGTCTCCCCACACAACATGCGGCAAATTCCTAATATTCTTTCAACAATGACATTCTTCTTGTGACTCTTTGCAATAGGTCAGATTTGGTCTGTATTGAAGTTTTATTTAAACTTTTAAACAACTTTATCCTCCAATTGTCTGTTTTTTTCCCCCTTGGTCTTTGTGACCAAACGTCCAAGATTAACAATGGGTTCTTGGCACTCAGAAATCCCAGCTTCCAATCAGAATCAATCTACTGTGAAGGGCGCTACAGTCGGACTTTCCCCTTTGAAAGTTGGAGAAATTTTTTAAGGCCAATCGTCTTATCCAATATGGCATTTCCTTGCATCTCCCGGCGTAAGCTGTGATAAAACATGTTTATTTTACAAGACACAGTTGTAAGAGTGAACTCTGAACTGAACCAATTAAAAGTGGCGTCTACAAAAGGAAAGTACAGCTTAAAAGGATGTTTATAAGAGGTACAAGACAATAGCTTTCCTGGCCGTCACCATACCGGAATCCTAACCTTTTTTATTAGTTTTTACTTCTCTGACTGCGTTATCTGTAACGCTTTTCCCCGAGTTTACCCCAATTCCCAGCCCCCATATTTGATTACACTCAGGTGGATCTCAGTTATTTTGTGGTACCCAGGTAAAGGGCTAAATACAAATGCAAGCCACACTCTTTAAGTTTTTATTTACAGGAATTCTTTTTTTTTAAAACCACGTTCCACCTTTCCTTCCACTTCACAATCATGTGCTCTATTAAAAAAAAAAAACAAAACAAAAAAACAATAGGTGGAGGTTTGTGGCTGCAAAGCAACAAAATGTGAATATGTTCACGGAACATTTCGCTGGGCATTTTATCTCTTCCCAGCGCATCAAACAAAATGGACCTAACCTCTATTTTCCTCTCTATCAGGAGCCCCTCTCCTGACCAAGCGGCATGTTGCATGGGCCTCTCCTCCTCACCGTCCTCTCTCCACGTCGCCCTCTCCGACCCCCCCCCCCCCTCTCCTCTGTGACCTGCTGAACCAGCACGCACATCGGCTTGTCTGTCAAACTGGAGGAACAGGTGCTCCAGCCACAGACTCACTTACCCCACTTTTCTGCCCCTCCCTCCGACAGCCTATAGTTACACATGTAAAAGTGTGAGCGTGCACATGCTGCCCAACCCTCCGCGGCTCGTCCCCCCCAGGTGAGCTCGAACACTGAGGAGAAACAAAGGTGATTTTGCTTGGCGGCGGGTGCAGATGGACGCTGTACAGCGTGCCGGCTCACCGACCTGTGACTTTCTATGGCGCACGCTCGCATGTACACACACCACTAAATCACTTTACCGGGTGACCCAAAGGTATCTTGACAGGAGCATATGAGCC
Organism: Fundulus heteroclitus; assembly: GCF_011125445.2. Taxonomy (NCBI): domain Eukaryota; kingdom Metazoa; phylum Chordata; class Actinopteri; order Cyprinodontiformes; family Fundulidae; genus Fundulus; species Fundulus heteroclitus. The sequence goes on from NC_046363.1 coordinate 27,282,934, forward strand.
TGCAGTCCTGCTGCAGCACATAATTTGATGTGAGTCCAAACCACTCCAGGGCTTCTCCTGTTGCTGTGTAATAAACCGTCTCCTTATCCTGGTTTCACTTTTCTATCCGTCACATTATGTGCCAGCGCAGCTCCTCGCATTAAGGAACTGTGCTAATTTTTTTATCTGTGGTTCTTCTGCTCTCGTCAAAGTCAAGTACAAACGGGAGAGCAGCTCGCTCGTCTTTGAGCCTCTGTCAAGCAGCCAGCAGGTGTCAGAGGAGGGTGACGGGCTTTGAGGGAGGAGGGTGCCGGTGGGAGACGAGGTCATAAAGTGGGGGCGGGGGGGGCGAGGTTTTTGACAGTCCCTCACAGTTGGCACCAAGGATCTGGGATGCTTTCGGGGCGGACGGGGCAGAGGGACAGAAGTTTACAGAGTGAGGGGACAGAGAAACTGCAGAAGCTTCTCCTCCTTTCCTCTGCACCTTCAGGACAAAGAACTGAGAAGTGTGGAAACAGGACGGGAAAAAAAAGACATGAAAAGAACATGAAAGAGAGACAGTGTCATTAACCGCACTACGAAGTTCTCTCTCTTCCCTCCGTCTCGCATCTCTCTCAATTTAATCTTAAATCCACTCCAATTTCCCCCGAGAGACTCAATTCTCCCTCTTCCTGTAAGTATTCTCTTTCATTCTCTTGCTTTTATTCTCTTAGCGTTGGCAGCTCCTTCTTGTACCTCGGTGCCCTGCAGTGAAGCCTCGCCTCTGCCAGACACGAAATCTCAATCAACTTCTTGTTGCTTGATGGCAGTAATGAGCGAGTGGCCTCGTTTTGGACCCTTTGTGTCATAAATAAGCAAAGTTGGTGTGTGTTTATGGAAATGGGGACTGGGAGGAGCACAGCCGGCTGAATTAGTATGCGTCGCCTCAGCTATTCCACAGCGTGTGCGTGTGTGTTTGTACACTCAAACAGGCTTCCTCTGGGTGTTCTGCTGCCGGCTCTTTCGGATCAATATTGTTAATAGGTTGTGTGTGAGCGCGCTGATGCGGCTTATGTAGATTTCCATCTCCCTCTGTTTAGTCAGCCCTTCTTCTTTCAGCGCACAAGCCGCTGTCACTGTGTAGCTATGTGCCGCCATGCTGTAGGTGCTGTGACTTCATGTTTGTCCGTCACAATCAGGCTCCTCGGAGCCCTGATGCCAAAGGGATCTGCGGGGCTTTTTGTCTCCGTCACTCATCTGAGCTAGGCTTCCCACTTCTTCTTCCTCTTCCTCCTCCTGGCTCCTTGCTTAGCCTCTTGTCTGTTTAATTTTGTGCGTCGTTAGCTCTGTCTCTGGCTGTGGGTGGGCCTCTGTGACACTCGCTTTGATTATGACAGGCTGTCTGCAGGGGAGGCCTACTGCTTCCAGGGCTGCACGCCATAGAGTTCGGTCAGCCTGCAGGCTTGAGACGTCTCCATTTCCTGCTCAGTCTATCCCCCGCTGCGTCTGTGTGTGCCTCTATCAATATACGATCTATATTGGTAGATTAATGAGCATCTGTCTCTCCATTTCCCGCGTTTCCTTGGCTCTGATGCGTCCCGGGCAGCGAGAGACAGAAGGACAGAAGCCCATTCCACCTGGCAGACCAACACCAGGAACCTCCTCTGCCCCGCTCCGCCATGACTCTCCTGGCCTCGGAGAGGTCGCTTCTCATCCGGAACAAGTTCCGGTCAGGTGAGGATCACCCAGACGTTAATCTTGCTGGTTTAAGGGGAAGAAAAACTGCTTTACATTTCTGAAACAGTCTTCAACATGAAGGTTGATCGTTTTACTTTTATTCATAAGCCTCCAAAGCGGCAATTTCAGTTTCAGTATAAATAAAACCACAGTAAACGACCAGAATCGTGGGTCAGGGGTATAGCTTTGGAGAGCTTTTAAGCAAGAATTGGTTACAAAGCAGTGTCCCAACATTTGAACATCTCAGAGAGCACTGTTGATACTATCAGCCAATAAAAAAAAGAAAGAATAGTATGGCACAGCTGCAAACCTACCAAGACACAACCGTGCACCTAAACAGACAAGCTGACATCCCCCTGAAAACTTCTCGCTTGCAGTGAAACATGGTGGTCGCAGCATCTTGCTGTAGGGATGCTTTTCTTCAGCAAATACCAGGAAGCCAGTCAGAGTTGACAGGAAAATGAATGGAGTTTAAATACAGGGCTAAAACGAAAAAGGCTGCAGATCCCTTGAGATCAGGCTGAATGTTAACCTTCCAGCAGTACTAAACATACTGCCAGAGCTGGAGTCAAAGCATATTAACATGTTAAAATGGCCCAGTTAAAGTTCAGACCTAAATTCAGCTGAGAATCAGGGGCAATACTTTTGCTATCTTAATAAAACTGATATATGTGGACAGCTGGTAGAGAGATACCCTAAAACTAGGAGCGGTAATTGCATTGAGAACTGAGTTCATGCATTTTAGACTCATTTTTAAAACAATTCGGTTGCCATCAATCCACTATCACATAAAAGGCCTATAGATTGCATTTCCAGTTTTTTTTGTTTCTAATGTAAAAGTTTGGAGAAGTGCAATGGCTTTTGTAGAGCACAGTACTTATCTTTTAAGAATGTAATGTAAAGTGTTCAGTTCCGCTCAGCTGCTCTGTCACGAGATTAAATGTGTCTTTATAATCTGTCACTGACAGTAGCGCACTGACAGTAGCGCACTGACAGTAGCGCACCGACATCAGCGATAAACTCAAAACTAAGACTACATTTACATTATTAGATACTAAAGTGGTGAATAACTATAATAAGGCACAGTAAAGTGTTGAAACTTTCTGAAGATTACTTGGAAAAATCTGACCAGGGAACATGAAAACATTGGCATGCTAAACTTTATAATTAAATAATTTAGAAAGATTCATGAACATGTGGTGGAAACTGTAAGAAATCTTGGCACATCTCATCCAGACGCAATAAAACATGCATTGTACATGAATTATGAACTAAACTGCACAGATTATAATACAACAGTATGGTCTTTTTGTTCTCTCAGCAGAGGGTAAAAGCTGGAGAAATAGGCTTGTGGGCCGGTGGGAAATTCTCATGGTACGAATTTTAGTTAAAATACAACAGCATCACTTTATTTGCACGAAGATTTAAAGCAGAAAAAGTATTGCTTTATCTAATTGATTTGAGTAAAAAATCAAATCACCCATCTTGATGCTTGCAAACTGTTGCAGTACCTTAATTGGAGTGGAATGTATTTCCCACACCATGGCTGTCCAAGATGTTTGGGACCAGACATATTTTGGCGCACATGAGGAGTAAATTGTGCGTCACCCGTCGTCTTTCGGCCAGCTGACCGGCAATGTGCAGTAACAGATGGGGAAGAGAGGGTGCTGTGTTACTCTATGCTTCAGAATGCCAGACAAAACATTGGTCTCTCCAGAACTTTCTCTGTCATTTCCTTAAATCTTGGTGTGTCAAAAGAATTTTTTATGGCTCCATTCAGAATTGAGGGGTAAAACCTCAGCGGCTGAAATGTAGTGTACCTCTGAATTGGCTGTCAACTTCACCTGTGCACTTGTGCAGCACAATTGGTTGGACAGGGAGGAATAGAAGATCATACGACTGTCACGATCTGACATTGCAGAAAGATTTCAGCTCAGGATTTTCCAAGTGACAGGTCTCTCCCTCCGGCTGACTTTACACCAACGGTGTGGTGTGTGTATTGCATCTGCGTAACCTTGTGGGGAAGGAAGGTTTATTTGATTGCCATGTCAACGAATTTGAGCTTCTAAAGTTTGACACTCGGTCTCTGCTGTGGCTCAATCTGGGTTGTAGCCACAAATTTTTCAGTGCATCAGTGCATTTTCTATTAAGTTGAAAGTTGTAACTTGAATCCTGCGAACCATTGTTAGCAATACAAACCTGTAACGAGGCATTTTCCTGCATCCAATGCATATAAACATCGCAGCAGCAATTTCACATGCAGGAGTTGCAAAGTACAATTGCAGATTTTCATTCATTGAGAAACAAATTAACACAAGTGGAAAGATGTAATTTGTCATTGCAGCTATCACCACCTACTGAAAGCAAGGCAGCTATATTGGATTTTCAGATCAGGATGGGCGAGAAACACACTTTCCAAGCAGGATTGTGACTTTTGGGAATGGTTTGGGTTGATTTTGCTGACTTGAAATATGGAAATAGGAAGTATACCTTCTATTGAATTAAATTAATTGTTATATGTCAAGTACTGACAAATAACATCTCGATGAATACTATTTAATTTCGTCCAGGTGCAGTTTGGATCATACCAGTTCATTACAATTCATTCAAATCATATAGTCAGATCCTGACCAAATTGCATTCATCCCAACACGATACAGTCAACTTCGCATGATAATTTGCTGCCAGTTAGTAAAACCAGCTTCCTGAGGATGAGGAACCTTAGGAAGCGCAAGGCGACAATAAAGAGGAATAGCTCCCCTTTAACAGGGAGAAACTTCCAGCTGAACCAGACTTAGTACCTGCCGTCTGCTGCGACTAGCTGGGGTTAAGATGATTGAACAAAGCCGGGCTTTATGTACGAAGCAAAAAGAAGGAGAGCACAGATTTAATGGCATATGACTCCTAAAAATTGCTAAAAACATAGAAACGCTGGGTTTCTGTGGAAAAGAAAAACAAAGTGTTCTGATCATTATCATAGTTTACTTGTTTAAATTGATTGTTTAAATCAATTATTTTAACATTTTCAAAGGCACAGCTGTTCACAAGATCATCAAGGTTGCAGCAGGCTCCATGTGAATACACACACAAAGCTGCACCAATGTAGTTTTTGCAGCTTTGTATAACTGCTTTAAATGTCTTTCATTATAACAGTACTTGAAATATTCCTTATTTACTGCTGTACTTGTTATAAAAGTTTGTGATCCACTACTATACTGTACACCAATGGCATAAAGCTCATGTTCTAAAATCAATATTAGAAAAAAAAGGTCCTGTTGGACCTTTTAATTGGGCCAGCAAAAAAATAAAAAAATAAATAAAAAATACCGCTAGACGAACACTGAATCTGACATCACCAGTAATAAGTCTGAAGATTTGTGTTTCATATAAATGTATAAAACTATGTACCACTACATTTTACTAACACTAAGCACGTTAAACAAAGCGTTTGTATGACATCCACTCAGGATTCAACAAGCACCCTGCCACAAACAACCTTTCCTTCACTGCATATTTTAATGCTACATTTCCTACAACTTGTAGCGGCTGCTGAATTCCCAGGCAGCTGTCGTGAAGTGCTGCAAAATAGAAAGGCAAAAAGATGACAGTCCCCTAGGTGTTCAAACAGCTGCTGGAAAACAGGATTCTTTAGGCAGCTGCTAGGCTCCAAATCATGTCTGTACATACATGAGCTGTTTCCAGTAAATGTCTCCAAAGCAGGGATTGCCATTGTGCAGTTGGGAATATCATAGTCTGTTTGAGCTCAGATCCTCTACAAAGTATATGCTCATTGGTAGACCTTCATCATACTGAATGTAGCAGAAAATGTACATTTTCTAGTTTCGGAGCCTATGTTGTGATTTATTGCGAGTTGTAGTAGATCGTTCAACATTTCATATATTACAATTTCTGTGACACAAAATTGCATTTTAAGATTTTTTATTTTTTTTTGGGAAGAATGCTGCTGTGTTAAATACAAATATCTGCTCAGTTTACGAAGACATACCACAGTTGCAAAAGTGCCCTGACATTTTTGGAAATGTCCGTTCCTGTTGCCCTGCTTGCCTCTGCTGCTGTCAGCTGATCGGGCGGTCTAACCCTATACACAGAGAGATCGCCTGACTCTCAGCACCTCATTGTCAAAGTCCTGCTGGCTGTCACCACTGAGTGGAAGTTAAACACAGATATAATTCAGTCTGACGATGTCTAATGATTCATTTTTGGTTTATATCAAGTGTTTCACTCGTTACTGTGCAAATCGATTTGCCTGAGATTAAAGCTAAACGTCATAACAGGACGATTAATTTAAATAAATCATTCATTTTAACTTTAACCTGTTATTTGAGAGCTGGGGAGTATATTTAGAAATTAATAGTTCGATCATCCAATTACTGGAGGTCCTCAAAGATTAAAACGCTTCAAATAAAACAAAGATTGCAAAAGTTTGGGTATGACTGCAATCAGTAGAAATTAATGCACATGAGTACAGTCAGTGGTAGTTTTACACCAAATTTAACAGGGTCCAGGGTGGGTGCAGAGTTTTTTTAATGGGGGCACAGAACAAAAGATTGGGGAAAAAACTAAACAGGTCAATATTTCATCGTTTAATATATTAAGTAAGCCAAAGAGCCGATTGCGGCTCTTGAACTGCAGGTTGCAGACCCCTGATCCTATCTCAATAAGGCCGGAGCTAAACTTGATATAGCTTAATTTTTAAATTATTGTTAGAGTAAAACTGTAAAAAGTAAAAAATTATTTTTTTTTACCAAACAGTTACGGTATCTTTGTCAGCATATATCGTCAAAAGAAAATTATTTAATATCATGTCTTTAGTACAGGACCAGTTCTAAAGGTGCGTTGGCCCCTGTGGGCCCCCATCTAGAACCGCCCCTGAGCTCACAGTATAACAGCTGCCAACCAATTTAAAACCAAAGCTGTGGTTTTATCATCAAAAATCACCTAAAGCACCAATTTAACCTCGTTTTATCTATGTTTAAGTACTTGAGTGGCTGCCATTCTGAAAGTTTCTTTATTAGTGACGTCTTTTCAAGCAGAGAGTGCTTTTACGAGCTCGCCTGTTGTTGAGTCTCAAACAACATACTGCCTACCATTGGCACGGCAGGGAAATTACAGTTTTCAGAGTTTCTACCCGTGCACAGAGATGAATAGTTAAAGCCTTGTTACATAGACGTGTGAACAGAAACTGAAAAACAATCCCCTAATTAATGGATTGCTGAAGGGTGCACAGGGTCTGAGCCAAAAAAAAGTTGTTTAAGACAGCAACTTAATTCTTGATTCCTACACTTTCATACTGAGAGACGGGAATCCAGGAAGACTGCGGTTAGCAGCACAAACGAACATGACGCGAGCAGGACAGGATGTATTGGAGGCTTGTGAAGTGAGCGGGACAGCTGAAGGGGGGATGGGACCAGCAGAAATAGATTTACAGAAGGATAAATAGAAACCTACTCCCCCTCCCTGCTGTACTACCCCCACCTGCTTTTTTCAGGTCTCTCAGGTCTCAGTATGCACCAAAGTGTACCACAGGCACAGCTCTACTCTGCTTCACCCGTTTGTGTGTGTGTGTGTGTGTTTATGTGATAACCATTAAAGAATATATACTCTAGCTACAAGCACAGCAAAGACGCGGGCTAAATGATTTACAAGGATGCATTATTGAAGTGTTCGTAAACCGCCTGAGATTGATTCCCTCGTACCTTCTGCTTTTCTTTGGCTGAATTTCTGCTTCCAGACCTTTATTTCTTTCAGCACAGCTCATCATCTGTTTTTGTTTCAGTCCTGCAGCTGAGGATTCAGAACCGAAGGCTGAGTGAAATCAATGCAGACCCAGGTTAGCTTGTATTATTAACCTTTGATTGAGCGTTCTACTCTGACTACAAGCTGCATTTTTTATTAACCATGGCAGAGGCACCTCCTTTAAGTAAAAGACGACACATATCTCATTCACGTTTTGATTTTGACCTTTTGTGAAAATGGTAAAACTTTGAGAAATATGTTTTAATCTATCACCCTTTTCACGGGACAGAGGAAATTGATTAGAAACAATAACGCAGAAATTATTGTAATTGCAATTATTTCACTGTTCGTCTTTCACTGCAGCAGTAGAATCTCACACTGAAAGATTGAGACACAGATGGCTCTCAGGACATTTGAAAGAGAAACAGGCCCACATTACCACATATTCTCCACTGTACTAAACAGATTTTCTACATGTACATCATTTTTTTTTAACACCAGCTCACCTGAGGGTTTGTTACCAAAAAGCTCAGTCTTAGTTTCATCTCAACACACAACATGGTGCTGCTAAATGTCCCAGTTGCATTTAGCAAACGCTACACATTTACACTTCTGAAGGTACAGCAGAAAAGTTACTTTGTTTCCTGGTAAGGCTCCAAAAAAACTTTGTAGATAGTGGCCAATGTTGTTGTAACCCCAGGTTTCCAAATTGAGCTGTAGCTCCCTGTAGGTGAGCTTCAGACATTGTTAACCGCTTTCTTCATGCTCACTGTGTGCAATTGGAGGAGACAATTCATTCAGCCTCGTTTGGAACATTTCTGGTTCTGTTAAAACTTTTACATTTTTACTCTTACTGTAGATATGAGCAAGTTCAGGGGATCAGCTAAGTTCTTGCAGTCATTTACTGACAGGAAAAGCAACACACATCTACCTTACTTGAATGTCATTCTGTCTTATCTTTGGTTAAGAGAAATTGGCCTATATGCAAAGTCATATTATATACCAAGGAAACAGGAAGTCAGGGAATACTGATAAAATGTTGCTAGACACTCTGATCAACTCAAAAAACAAAAAAGTATAAATGAAGAAAATGCTACTCATGTTTTTGTTTTTACACACTTTTAGGGGTGCCAATTTGTGTGGCATTAGAAAAAAACAATTATTTTGTGATGCTTTCTCCACTAAATAAACACATTTTTCAGTGTAAGATTATGCTAATGAAATAGAAGATTAATATCATTATAGAGGTTGTTTTTTTTTTACCATAAGTAGCAGTAAATGTAAACGGTGCTATGTGTCAGAATAAAGCCTTGGAGCAGGACCAAACAGATTGGTAGATAACTATCTCCAGTGGAGATTGAAAAAATAACAACATGAGTCAATATTCAATTAAATAAACTTAAAAGTCGGCAAGACTATCTGTATCCAGATTTTATACAATAAAAAATAGAGTGTTTTGGCTGGTTTTCTTTAAAGAAAGAAGAAAATGAACAAGTCTCAGACATAATTGTTACCTTTATTCAAAAGTACAGATTTAATAGATTGAAATGTAAACAATTAAATTCAATGCACAAATGGCCAAACATTTTTCAGCCACCTCTCTTTATAATATCTGAAACATTTAGTATCTCAATGTATTTAGAAGTGTTGAAATAGAAAAAAAATGCCAATATATATCCATCACGCTGTGCACTTCGCTTCAGGCATCACTGTGAAGCTTCATGCTGTAACTTGCAGGGATGAGTGGAAATCTAAAGGTTTTGCAGATTTAATTCCCACAAACAGCTTGTGACCTATGTAAACATAAAACTATAATGAAGAAAAGCATTTTCTTCTCTTTTTTACATTCTGTCACATCTTTCCCATTTTCTCTCTGTATACACAGGGTTGAAATCTGCCTCCACTCATCAGAAAACAGAGAAAAAACAGAGTGAAGCTCAAGTAAGTTCCACAATTTTATATCTATCTATCTATCTATCTATCTATCTATCTATCTATCTATCTATCTATCTATCTATCTATCTATCTATCTATCTATCTATCTATCTATCTATCTATCTATCTATCTATCTATCTATCTATCTATCTATCTATCTATCTATCTATCTATCTATCTATCTATCTATCTATCTATCTCTCTCTCTCTCTCTCTCTCTCTCTTATATATATATATATATATATATATATATATATATATATATATATATATATATATATATATATATATATATATATATATACATGTCTTTAAGCCATACAAACCTCTCATGTTGACTGTATGTGTGACAATGCAATTACCACTTTAAAGTAAGACCCAAGATTTTTTATTTTATTTCAGATGGTAAAAAAATGAACTGTATCAATGTGAAACAAACTTTTCATATCATATTGGGAAGGCAGAGAGCAGTGTATTAAAGCTGTTTTAATGTGCGCTTATTTGAATGAACTGACCTATATGTTTCCTGATGCAGCGTCAAACTGAGGACGGTGCCACTCAGAAGTTGCCCCCTGGTGGTCTGAGCACTGAAACTGCACAAGGTAATGCCAAGCTGATGGTGAGGCTGCTGCTGCCTGCTTCTTGCTTTTGTCTCTACGCCTTCAGCTTTGTGTACAACAACAGATTTGCCCTCTTGGTACTCTGTCTCCCTGTCTGTGCTACATCTGCTGTACAGTAGCTGAGAAAGTGTGTGTGTGTGTGTGTGCGTGTGTGCCACACAGTGCACTGTGCTTCACTATCCGTGAAACTAAATTGTAACCCTGCTGCATAGTGTGATGCTGCTTTACGAGAAGCCGACGCATCAGTGACTGACAGCGCATGATAAACACACCAATCTGACAATCGGAGTCATCGTTTCCAGTTGTTACTGACATCTCCCTCCCTAATCTCTCTTCATCAGCTAAACTCTCATCTTCTTCATCTCCACAACCCCCCTAACCTTCCCTATGATTTAAAAGTGTTATTATTATAATATCAGGCGTTTCAAAAATATGTGCGTTCCTCAAAAGCTCTGTTCCTGACATTTAACAAACGTTGAGTGAGATGGTGTGTGCACACATCCAAGGCGACATATTTCCCTGTGGGGAAAAGTGTTTACTATTTCCTGATGCCTCTGCTGGTTTGAGCTGGGACTCACTGCCTGTGGCGAAGCTGTTCCGCACACTCACATCACATATGTTCTCTAGTCCTGTTGCTTCCCTTTCTCCCATCTCCTATCTCTCCCCCCTCTCTCTCTAACTGCACTGATCCCCCATCTGTCCTGTTCTCTCTTTATCTGTATCATTCCTCCTTCTGTCTTGCACCCGCAGAGAGGACTCTATGTGGGGCCCAGAGGCAGAGGAAGGCTCGCCCCTCACAGCACCTTACTGAGAGGATCCAGCAACCTCCAGCAGCTGCAGAGCAACACCTTGAGCACACGTTGCCCCTGGAGAATGGTAAACAAATATTCACCCACATGCACTGACGCATACCGACATATTTAGAAAAAAAATGTCTTCACCCAGTCCCCTTTGCTTGCTTTTTGATCTTGCTTCCTTTGACCAGTTATTTCCTCAGGTCCTTCCTCGTTCCCCACTGATGTCTTCGAAGAGGACATCTCGTCCTCCATCTTGTCTTTAAACTCGGAGCAACACGGTGCTCTCCAAACGCCATCTATTTCCTCACTGCCGGGGCTCCCAGTTGACCAACCACTAAGTGACTGCTCAGCTGTGGGCCTGACCCTTAATAACAGTCCCAGCCATGCACAGGTATTGAAAACAGCAAAAGGTTTTTAACACTGTGCTGTCTGGTGTACACCCCTGTCAGACACTTGTGTATCTACCTCGCTTTCCAGCGAATGACAATGAGCAACTTTAAATAAATAAAACTCCAATGCATCTGCATTAGTAATCGTATCGGCAGCTAAGCCAGACTGCCACAGATGTTTCGTTACGGTTAAAAACTTTGTTGCATTAGCATCCCAACTTTGAGACACCGTATGCCTCACATAAGGTTAACTACAATACAATGTATTCAAATGTTACTCAAATGTCACGGCAACGACTCAACACTTAAGCAACATTTAATCTGACACGTCCACATGCAAACACTCTGTCTGCGCTGATGAAAAATATCACTCATCTCGGCATGCTGAATGCTTGAAGTGGCTCCAACTGACGGCAGTCCGACCTACATTTTGATAAATTGAGCTAAAATTATTTATCATAAACTGCATATAGACTATTGGACATTTATCCTGAGATTGTCAGGAGGTCATCAAACATGGTTAAAAAGCAGACATTATCATTTGACCCCTCATCCCTCACTTTCAACTCTTAACTCTCCGTTTCCCACCAACGGGTGGGAACGGGTGATTGCACTTATCAGAACGGTGTAGGAAGAAGGTACTGGGTTTGAACCACTTAAAACAAAGATTTTCCAGGCATATACTTGGAAACAAAGTGGTAGAAGCTGCACTTGCACCGCAACATGTAATATGTTCCAAGTTAACATATCTAAAATTCTCAGAGTAGCCATTGTAAAGTCTGGTTTGCAGGGTTCGGATGTATTTAATATTTGCCATTGTTTCCAAATGTTTGTATAATAAATCAGCTGTTAGTAATCAGTGTTAAAAAACAACAACATTGAAAATTAGCTTGCTATGAATATTTTACCATTACAATAGTCATTGCAGCTTTTATGTTGTATATTAGTATTCTATTCTAGGACTTTATGCTGCACCCAGTAGATTTTGTTCTTTGTTTACTGGCAATGCATTCTAGTAACATTTTAAATGCAAGAAGAGCACAATCTGCACATCCCATAAAGCATGTTAAGTCCTAATCATTGTAGGCCTACAATTACATAAAAAATAGGTGAAACTGAGAGTATGTGCTTTTTGGAGAAGCTTCACATTTTTCTTTAAAACATTCCAAACATTACCTCCATTAGTTACCAATAGAAGAGTAAGAGGGGAGTGCAACATGTAGATGACCACAGAAAACGGGTCTCTCACCTTTGGCCACAATACACAATAATATACAAAACAGGAGTGTGTTGTAAGTTAAACACATACCAGGAAGCGTAATATTTTTCTAAACGCATCTAATTTCTTTCCATTGAAACATGCAAATCTTTATGCTTTCAGTCTGGTTTGGCATTGCATCCAGCAACCACAGGTGTCCGACAACCTGTGAGCATGACGCTGTGTGAATCAAACTCCATGGCACCAACTGGAAGACCAAATGGGATGTTTCTGACCTCTCAGACTACACCCCTGCTGCCAAAGGTAATCAGAGGTTAATACTTTATCATCCAGTCTGGTTTTAGTTGTTTCATCTGTTTTTTGTACATACTTTTTTTTTTTTTAATATAAATCTTGAAGATAAAATTAGAATAAAAAACACAAAAAAGGAATACCAGAGGTAAGTTCGAGTAGTTATCATTTATTCATGCATATCTTCTGCCGGTGGTGTTCACAGCAGGTGTACCACAAAGGAGACAGAAAAGCCCTGTGGAGGTCTTTAACCTAACAGGATGGTCAATCCTCTATTTTAAACAAAAAAACAAAAGCAAAGCTCTGCTGTAAGCTGGTCTGCATTCATTACTGTCAATTTGTACTTCTGGGGGAGCTCAGTGTTTTCCATGTAGGTTAACATATTCCTGCATAAAGCCTAGGGGTGTATGTCAGAGGCAGTGCACAGTGTCATCAGGTGATCTGTGAGGCATTTACACACAACTGTAAAGAACGTAACCTGAACACGGGCCAAAGATGTCAAACGTTGCACAATGAGCTGACATTTCCCATCAAACTGTTCTATTAAGCATTCACTCGGACCACAGAAGTGTTACAGCTTAAAGAGGTGTGTGTCGATTTGTGCATTTGCAGACAGCTCGGCCTCCCAGTCCGATCTGCACCTCGTCTTTGCCCCCTTCCCTGAACTTCAATCACCTTACCCGCCCACGGAAACCGCGGGACATCAAACCCAAGATGAAGAAACTCAAGTATCATCAGTACATTCCTCCAGACCAGAAGGGAGCGTCTGGGACCGGAGGTACTCATTTTGTGCTCTTCTTGTCTCCATTTATTGAAAACTATTCCTTCATTTAGCCAAATTAAGTTTTAACCCCCACATTTTTCCAGCGGGAGGAGCTAAACAGAGCAGCCCTGCCCCTACCCAGCCTTTAGACCCCGCCTACTCCCACCTGCTGAAACAACAGCAAGTCTTCCTCCAGCTTCAAATCCTGCAGAGTCAACAGCAACAACAGCAGCGACTACAACCTCAACAGCAGGTTGTGCCGAGGTATGCAAACAATATTCACAAGGCGTCGGGTCAATTCACCCTTTAACCCAATCGTATAACCATCTGGTACCTATGCCCTTTAATTTCACACCTACTTCCCCATTTGTACCCGTAAACAAACCAATTCAGGTCTGGTAATCAGTTTATTCTTTATTGTGGTTAAATGTTTTTGTGAATTATGGGGACAAACAGTCATATTTCAGATCCTTTGTATGATTTAAATTTTCTGAAAAGGTTATAATACACCGACTTCCCATTTATTCAGGTTCTGATCTCTGTTCGGAGCGGTTGACTCATAAAATGTGACCCCTGACTAAACTAATATTACTCTAACTGACCTCCTGCTGACAGAAATATTGTTTTTTGGTCATGTAACCGATTTTCCTTACCGCAGACGATGAGTGGATGCTTACATTAAATCATGGGTTGTCAAAGCAGGTATATCTCCTGGCGGGTCCAAATTTATGCATGGTTGGAAGCATCCTGCTGCAAAGAGTTACATTACGAACCCATAAAGTCAGGGAGCGACGAGGTTCCCACATTTTTTCCATTTTAACACTCAAATTTAAACAAAATTTCCACACATTTAAACACATTTTTCAAATCTTTTTTTTTTTTTTTACAAAGTGTGGTTTAACATGCTATAAATCAGAATTTTGAACATAAAAAAGTGAGAGGGTTCAATGGTTTGTTTGACACAGCTTTTAAAACAACAGTAACAAAAAAACAGTTAAAAAGGTCAATGTGCAATGTTTGGGTTGTCTTATTAAGTAACACTAAATCATTCGATAAGGCTGAAAGAAACCCAAGTTGAGATATGTCATTTCAAAGATAATATGTATAAATTAAAGATGCATCTGTCTAAAAAGCATTTTATTCCTTCAGGGTTGGGCAAATTTCATAGTTCTCCAGACTTTTCAAGACTTCTTAGTGCATGTTGTGATCACAATTAGGCATGAATTGTCAAAGAGGTGAAATGACCAACACCCATTGGAGCACAGCAATGAAGGTATCCCCATTAGTGATCCAAGCATTTTAACCTAGTTAATACTTCTGTCAATCCTCCAGTGGAGATCACAATGATCTAGTGACGTCTTGTGGAGGCGCACCGCTCAGTCTCCAACCTGTTCCCGCCCCAACAAATCAAACAGCGGCAGACACAACTCCTGCATCCAAACCAGAGCTTCTTCCTGCAAATCTTGTTGATTTAACGGTAAAAAATATATTTGTGCATTAAACATTCTTAGAAGTTAGAAAGAAACCATTAACCCTCTCATTTGACTCTCCGCGTCCACCGCTTCCTCAGGTGTCGGAGTTGAGGCAACAGCTGCGCAAGCGTGGCCTCCCCGTCTCTGGAACTAAGCCGGCCTTGTTACAGCGCCTTCGTCCCTTCCAGCTTCAGCATGCCTGCCCCACCCCTGCCCCTCTTTGTAAGCTGGGCACCAGCCTGGAGCCCCTCATTCCCTCTGCCCCGCTGCCACCCGGTCAGAGCCCTGGCTCCAGCCCCGGTTTCGGACTGAACTCACCCGGCAACAGCCCAAACCAACAGCTGTACATCCAAGAGGGGGGGATGCCTAACGGGATACTCAATGACGGCCCAAACAGAAATCCAAACGGGACTCTGAACACTGTCCCGAAAGCGTTCTCAAATGCTGCATCAGTCAGTTTGGCAGGCAAACAGTGCGGCCTCAGCGGCACTGTGTTCCTGGATCCCACCAGCACCGCCTCAGGAACTCCAAGTCCCAGTTTGCCCATGTCGTCCTCCTCACCCCTACAGTGCGGGACTCCCTGGAGAACCGAGAGCGAGCAGCAGGAGCAGCAAGAGCAGCTAGAGCTGAGTGTGAAGCTAGAGAAGAGGGAGAGGAAGAGGAGCAGGCCCAGTGACTGCTACGTGCAAGCTGGTACTGAGGTGAGGACAGATAAGCTTTGAGCATGTTGCCGAAGAAGATTTGGAAAGCTCGTGGTGTATTAGTGACGCTGCTCCATAAATCTGACTTCTCATCAAGCAGTCCGGGGAGGGATCCCTTCATCCGTTCCTGCAACAAGATCCAGGATGCTTAAAAA
>NC_046363.1:27599228-27752062 GCF_011125445.2 Fundulus heteroclitus
GCTCAGGCCTCTTGAACTATTTTACAATTACATACAGCTGTGTGCATGCATTGTCCTCTGAGCCTCTATCACTCATTTATTCCTCAGGACATTGGTAGTATGCACACACACACACACGTGCGCACACACACACACACAGATTGTATTAATAAAATCTATTTGTGTATGAATGATGCACAGGAATATTTTCCTGCCGCTTCTATTTGATCTTCTCTCTTCCCTCTCACACACCCACAGACACATAAACACATCCATTCAGTCGACATCTACTACAAATGGTTTACTACCTTCATGAATGTTCTCACATAAATATCAGTAAGGTCAAGCTTTCATGTGGAAAGGTCAGAGTCTGGGAATAATGCAGCAGGGATTGATATAACCAAGTACATGGTTTTATTTCAGTCTGCCAAACGGGCCTGTACTAATTTGACGCGAGTGAATGAAAACAGCTTTGTAAGGAGGCTTTACAGTTTGCCTGCACGCTGCCAATTCTCGAATAAACGCTGCTATGAAGCCAGCAGAGGAGCAAGAATATTTAATTTTCCCACTCTGACACTGACGTGTTGTACAGTGGAGACTGCAGCACTCCTCGCAGACTGTCTCCTAAGCTTCCAGTCTGAAAATTGTAACAAATTATCTGCTCAATGTAAATTATTTTCTGTATATATTTATTTATTTATTTTTTGCCAATGCTCTGTTGAAATGTTCGCACAATGTACGGCCGGAGGGATTATGTTATTAGGTTCATTTTTTAAGAAGAATAAATTCCTACTCAACCTTTCACAGGCATCCAGAAAACTCTTGAGGATTTTGGTATGAGGAAAACAGCTTCGGTATCGACTCACTATCAATGAGGCTTAGTCATATAGGAATGAGCCATGCTTTCCATTTACATAACATACAGTGCAGTCATGAATCAAATGCTTGGCTGATTTAACAAGCTCTGAGATTGAAAGCAGAAACAAATTAGATGAAAATGTCTCAGCAGACCTGATGAGCCAGAGGAAGTACATCTCACAGTAATAAGAATTTATTGGAATCATATTAAAGTACTGGAAAAAATACTCAGTTCTCCCCTTTCCATGCTGAACCCATAGCAGCAAAGTTGCTAGTGTTTCTATGCTCTGTTTGCACCACAGCTTCCATTAATTCCCTCATTGATTGGCCAGACACTGGGATCACCTAGCCAGATCTAAATCAGTCAGTAATTAAAAGAGCGAGATGAAAAGCTGCCTACGGTGCAGCCCTTCAGGACCTGTAAGGTGAAACATTCTGTAACGACTCAAAACGAAGCTGCTTAAGGCTCTCCCAGCAAGATCTGCATAGTAATGATTTGCAATCTTATTCTGAGGATAAACAGATTTAACTGGTGGAAAAGCTCAGCTGATAACTATTGTGTCTTTGTGCAGCCAGGTGCACTCACAAGCAAGTTGGCATTCAAGTATGGTAAATACTTCGCTTGAATAAAAACCTTCATTAACACGGATAAAATTAACTCACTTTTTTTAGTGGGAATTGCCACAGTTTAGCAGAAGAAAAGCTCAGTTTTAACTACGCTGAGTAACAGCAACAGAGTGGGGTTTCTGAGCTGTATTTGCAGCACATCTGGCTCAGCCCCCGCTCATAACCAAAGGTGTTAGTGACACTGACTGTCAGCCTGTCCTACAAACACTGGTGGATAACTTTGGCACAGTTTACTTCCAAGCTGACAGGATCCCAACAGGGGGAGAGAATGCTGAAGATTCAGACCAGTGAATGATTTTCCTATTTTTATTTTTTTTTGGAGCCTGAGATAATTGTCAAGCACAGGAACTGGTGAGGGGTTGGTGAAGGGAGGGATGTCAGATCCCCTCTTAGTCATCCTTACATCACCGAATCAATTAGCTCGTTAATCTTGTGATGTTTGTTTCAAAGCAGTGAATATCAAATTTCTGCCTTTTTCTTCCTCTATCCTTTATAAACTTGACACAGTGAGCTGCAGCATCTCATCAGACAGGCACTGGGCAGCAAGTGACAGCCACAACTTTTTACGCTGATACCATGCAGAACTTAAATCATGAAAAGCAGGGAAAGAAATGGCTCACGCCAGGAGATATGAGATATTTTTGACAGATAATATTTCGCCTGTTTTTGTGGCTTGGAGAAAAAAACAGTACAAATAGCAGCACCACTGTTGACAGTTACATCAAATTAATAATCCATGCAAACAACCGATTCAGGTTATTAAAAGCACACCTTTCGTTGTTTTTCGGCATCTAATTTGTCTGTTTACTAAATCAATAAATGATAAATGATTAGGTCTAATGTGATTCATCTGGACGGCATTTGTTGTTACCCAAGGCATGAATGATGACTCAACATTATCAAGCTCCTGAAATTAAGCAAAAGGCCACTTGAGGATGAAAAGTGACTTCTCGTGCTTTGACTAAATGAAGTGTAACATTCCTTGAAAAGGCATTCATACTCCTTGAACTTTTCCACATTGTTGACATGCTAAAACCACAAACATCAGTGAAGCTTTGGGTTTTGTAGCCATAGACCAATGCAAAGAAGTGCCTATAGGTGACTACAGAAATGAATACATGACTTACAGTGCCCCTTACAAAACAATGTGTGACATGCATATGCATTCAGTTCCTTGCAATCTGATACCCCCAAATTACATCCAGTGCGACCAATTCCAACCCATCATCTGAAAATGGAAACAATCTGGCACAGCTAGGGAATCCTGTCAAGATACGAGAATCTAGATAAACTGGCAGGCCGGTTAAGAAGAGCATTAATCAAAGTAGTCAAGAGGCCCATGGCAATCCTGGAGCAGCTGCTGATATAAACAGCTCAGGTGGGATAATTTGTTGTTCACTTCACAGATCTGTTTAATATGCAGAAGTGTGGCAATACAAATTTATCTTTGGAAAAAAAGTAATTAAAAGTCCCAAGCCGTAAGTCATGCAGGGGACATAGAAAACATGTGGAAGAAGATGCTCTTTTCAGATGAGAGGAAAATTAGATGGTTTGGTCTACAGGCCAAGTGCTATATGTTACAATCAAATAACACAGTAAATCAGATTGAACACACCATCAACAAAATAAAATATTGCTGTGGCACTATCATGCACTGGTGGTGCTTTTTTTTAGGACGAGGAAGGACAGGGAAGCTGGTCAGATTTGACGGAATGAGGTATGAAGCTAAATACAGGACAATCCCAGACATAAACCTTACAGGAGCCTAGTGATGGGGATGGAGATTCACCAAGACTACGCAGGACAATAAGCCTGCACTTGCTGCAAACGCTAAAACAGATGGTTTAAATCAAAGCATATTCATGTGTTAGAATGGCCCAATTAAAGTCTAGACCCAAATCCAATTGAGAATCGGTGGCATGAGTAAAAAACTAATGTTTACAGATGCAATCCAACTGTTCTGAATAAACTTGATCTCTTTTGCAAAAGGAAATGGACAAAAAGCCAGAAAAGACATGATGAGAAAGACCAAGTTTTACTTATAACAGATTAAGTGAAATAGATGTCCTTTCACTTCAAAATTATGTTTTCTTTGTGATAGTCTACTACATAAAATCCCAATACTATACATTGAGTTTTGTGGTTGTAAGAGACACATTTTAGAAAATCTCAAGGGGTTTGAATACTTTTGCAAAGCATGTGCACTGGCAGAGCTGTAAACAGCTGACTTAGTATTTGGATAAAGATGAGACAGAACATCCTGTGCCAACAACTGTTTTCTGTGCTATTTCCCATCACTGCTTACTGCAAAATGTGTGAAGAAACACCCCTGTTTCACAAAGAGAGTACCAAGAGCTTCCTCCTTTAACAAAAAGCATGTGGCAGCTAACTATGAGTAGATTACATAACTATCAGCCTGATGAGTGTGATCAGCTCCGGATTAAGGTCAGGATCATTTCTTGGCTCATTTGGAAATATTACTATGAAACTGTAATGACAAAATTTTAAAGTGAGCTTTCATGCCATTACTTACAGTAGCAAGAAGGATGCTTCAATGTTGGAAAAAAACAATAAGTACCTCAAGTAAATCTTGAACAAATTAATCACAACCAGCATATGAGCCTATTGTTATTTTCCTTGTCAGAAAGGCTGTCTGTAATCACAGGGCTAGTTTTAGCAGCTGATTTATTTACAGAGATATAGCACAACAAACAAGCCCAGGCAATCTTCATCAGACGTCTCCCCCACCCCGACAAACACACACACACTCACAAACATCTTACTCATACCGTAGAAACACACATCTTGTGCAAATTTCACTCAGGTACAAACACTCCAATTTACATCTCCAGCAGCTGATTACTTTTCAGGTTTTATTGAAAGAATTTCACGTTAAAACTTCAAAGATATATAACAGAAACCTTTGTCTTATTTTTTTCTGTTTATAGTGTGTAATGTTGCACTTGGTTCGTTTATTGAGTGTCTTATAAAAGTATTCATACATTTTGTATTTTGTCAAATTACAACCATAAACATCTGTTTATTTGATCATTATTTTTGTGACAAACCGATGCCATAAGTGATATTTATAAAGTGGAAGATAAATTCTGCATTTACAGATAAAATTCTGAAAAGTGTGGAGTGCATTTGTATTAAGCTCCAAAAGTCAAGACTTTGCATAACCACCTTTTGCTACGCTTATAACAGCAAGTATTTTTACTTAACACATGTCCCAAAACTGTATGTTTTGCCAATTCCTCTTGGCAAAACAGCTTAAGCTTAGTCACTGTCTGTAAACAGACATTTTCATGCATTGCTACAGATTACTGATTTAGGCCTTGACTTTGACTACGTGCATATTTATCACATGAATTTGTTTTGATCTAAATCATCCATTGTACTTCCGACTATGTTTACAGTGTCAAATCTTTAGCCACTTAGCAAGGTTACCGTTTTTTACAGGAATGCCCTGCAGTTAGGTCCACTTCGAGCAACTTCCTTAACTCTGCTGAAGAAAAGCATGCCCACAGCATGATGCTGCCAATACTTTACACAGAGAGACTGTGTGTTTAAAGTATTGGTTTTCTGCAACACAGCATTGTACATTCAGGTCAGAATCCCTATCATGTTTGTGGAGTCCTCAAATGGCTATTGGCAAACTGCAAACTATAGTTTGTGTGGTTCCGTGCCACTCTCCTGTAAAAGCCAGATTTGAGTCAACAGATTCTTATACCTGAGCTGTGGTTCTCTGCAAATCCTCCAGAGTCCCCAGTGGTCTATTGGCTTTTTTTTCTCCTTATATGATCTTTTTGCTATGCCTGTAAATAACACTGTGTTGATGTGTTTCCTGTTGTGCCAAACTCTTTCCATCTTTGGGTTATGAATTGAACAGTGCTCCGTGAGAACTTGAAAGCCTGAGATTTTTATAGCTTGACTCTGCTTTAAACTTCTACACAACTTTAGCCCTTACCCTGGTCCCTATTCCTTAATCTGCCATGTTCCCTGGTCTTTATGACTATGTTTGCTCTGCAATGTTCTCTGACAAACTTCTAAGGCCTTCACATAACAACTGAATGTATGCTGAGATCAAATTACAAATCGATGGACACTGTTTCCTATTACAGGAAACCTCCCAAGTTAATTGCTTGCACCTGACTTTATGTAAAAAAAAAAAATCAGAGTAAGAGCGGCTGAATATATAAAACATATTTCTTTTTATAAAAAATGTAAAATCTATGTATACTTTTCTTTCTACTTAACAATTACGAATCAGTTTGTGTTGGTGTACCATATACAAGTCGACAGAAATATACAGATTATTTTTGGTTGTAATATAACAAAATGTATAAAGTTTAAGGGGTATGAAAAGTTTTGCAAAACACTGTTGTTTCGGCACATTCACTGCGGATCAAAACCAGCCTAGAAGTTCTGTAGGGTGGACAAAGATGGCCCAGCATGCAGCACAGGCAGGTCTAAGAGATGCACAGGATGCATGACACCCCAGCTCAATATGACATGTGACATGGGCTGCAGGCACTGCCTAACACAGTTTTCAGAACTGTCTCCATTTCCTCTTTTTAATAACCACTTGTGGTGTCATTTCCTGCCCCATCCATCATCATGAGTGGCCGCACATGCCGTGCAAAACGGCATGCTCTGCAAAACATTCCTGCACATCTTTCCATCACTTCTCTTAATTTTGATTTTCCCCTTGTCTCTGCGTGTGTCAGTGTCTTTGCCGTGTTAATGTATACGATACATAGCGTGTGTGAGTGTGCGCCCCATGGGGACAGTCCCAAGGCCCTCTCTCATCCAAAATGGGAACTTGTGTGTTTCTCTGAAGTATTCATAGTTTGTGTATATCCTGCTCTTGTTGCGTTAGTGCTTGTGCCTGTCTGCATGCCCATGGGGCTTTCCCCTGAATATACTTTCTATGAGTTTGTGTGAGTGTCTGTTGCATGCAGCCATGTGAAGCTGTGTGCCTTCTAGCTGCTTCCAGACTTGTATTCCCAAAACACGCCGCAGGGCTTTGGCTCAGGTTTGTGCGAGTGCGTGCGTGCGTTTGTGTGTGCACTTGTTTGATTGTAAGTGTGGGTTAAGAACTGCTTGCTAAATTGTCCCTTGGTGTTGTGTTTGATTGTACCTTTGTGTGTGATTTTGTTTATCAGTCTATCTGTCAGGGTGTCCAATTACCTGTCGCTGTCTATCTCCACCTGTTTAATAAGAGATTTCTTGACCTTTTGTTTAAGTTTATGTTTGGATTTTTTTTTAATAACCATAAACCTTAATACCTGACCATTTCAGTATTGTTTCACACATTTTGTTGGAAATCAGACATGAGACTTATAGAGAGTGGCTTCTCTAACAATATGATAGTAAGCTAAGCAACAGAAAAGATATTTTTATAAATTTTTTGTGTTATTTCTGTTTTATTTTAGATGTCTTCGCTGATGCTGTTTCAACACAACAATTTCCTCAGAGGATTAATAACCTATCTACCTGCCCACATACCTGGGTTTCAGAGGGGTTTGAGTTCAGTTGCTTGTTATTAAATGCATGATAATAATACTAAAAAACTGGCATTTGATCAGAGTAGGTTTCATCTGGATTGTTTTTTCTTACTGGTGACTGTGCCATTGGAAAGTCAGAAATATGATCTTTTCCCCCCTTCACACATCATACTTGAGCTCTGACAGGTCACGCTAACAACACTGTTTAGCGTGGAAGTACAATACGAATGAAAGAATACTCAAAAGTGTCTATTTTCAAAATCAGTGAGTTGTTTGAGTTATTTCAAAGGCAACTGTTTTAGACAAAAAAATCTGCAATTTATACTGCTAGAGAGCGAGAGCAAAATATACTGCAGATAACAGGAAGGCTGAAAAAAAGCACAGTAAAGTTGTTCTGGTTATCAATTTGGGATTTATACTCATGTCTATCATGGAACATACAAGATTTGAAAATGCTGGTATTCTTTTCGGTAGGGATCTAGATTCACCAAGGAATACAACAAAACCAAGAGTATGCAGTTTAATGATGCTAGCTGCACTAATATTTTAAGACGTGAACTCTGTACTCATTTTGTCTTCATTTCACAATATTAAAAACACTTATGTCATATTACAGTTTCTTAAATCATAAATGGTAAATCCATTCCTTAAATTGGACTATAGACAATATTTGGCCCAAACATTAATAACACTGACAGGTTAGTAACACTGGTTACCCTGTTACTTTAAAACTTTCGGCTCTGAAATTTTTCAGTCTGGTTTCAATGTAGCTCACAATAATTGTGACTTCAAACCGTTGCACTCAAAAATGTCTGCGGGTCAGTCACAACAAGACGCCTCAGGAGAACAACAGGCGGTCCTGAACTATCTTCCCAAGAATAGTACTGTATCAAGATATACAAAGGTTTTAAAAAGTTACGATCTCAAAACATCTTCCATCATTTACTATTCCTACCATTTAAACAATGTTTAATGGGATGGTAGAAAAAGTGAAGGCTATAAGAACCGTATAGATTGGCGCCATCTTTCCCAATTGCTGCATAATGCATTTCAGGTGGTTGAAAGGGGTGGACTACGCTTTTAATTCACTAAAAAGAAAGAGAAATTATTCTGTTTCCCAAAATAGTTCCAGTTGGAATAAACAAGGACAGGCATGAGGTTGAAACTAAAGAAATACAACCCACCACTCTTATTACAGTAACACTGGTTTTGAACAACAGTTACCCAACAAAAGAAGCAGGTCTCTATAGCTGCTGTTGTTGGTGTCACAGATAATATTGTTTTTTTTAAATATAAATGTTAACATGTCCAAGGATTTTAACCGCAGGAGGAAAAAATTGTCATTTCTTTTTTTTTTTAGATAAAACCAATTAGAATTGCTTAGCTTTAATACATTACTCAGTAAATACTATGAAACGGTTCTACTTGTATTTATTGTAACATCTCATACCTTCTCATGCCTCTCAGCCAAGACTCAAAAACAAAACAGTTTTACGAACCAGACAGGGACGAGGCCTGAGATTCAACCCAGCCTTTGGCGTTGTGTTTAAAACATTTAGATGTAAGGAGAACTGGAAGGTGCAAGCTGAAGACCTGGCAGTGGAGAGAGAGGGCTTACTCACTGCTAAAGTGTTTGGCAGATTGGCTGAAGCCTAATCAGAGTCCAGGGGACAGGCTTGGGTCATGCACAGGTAGGGCAGAACAGGGCAGACAAAATCCAGGGGTTAGGCAAGGCTTGTTAGTCTTGGTACAATCCAGGTCGAGGTTCAGAAACCAGAAGCTCGGTAGATAACCGAGAAGGGCAAGGCAAGGCAAGGCAAGGCAGGAAAATCCAGGAAACGAAAATAGGGGAAATTACTTGGTAACCAGGTATAAAAGGAAAGCTGGAAATCTGCTCGCAGAAGCTTTCCAGAAGATGCCGCTGTCCTGCTGTCTGTGGCAATCTTATAAAGACCAGTCAACAGGTGTGAGGAATGAGCTTAATTGCAGCTAAACAATGATGGAGGCTCACAGGTGTGATGCATAAGCTTGATTACAAAAGAGCAGGGGATGTATGGCAGGACACAGACAGCAGACAGGCAAGAACAATGACACAACGGATCAGAAGCTCACTTGGCTTCCCAACTCCCCTGGGTGTAAATCTGAGATGTTCGGGTGGCATATGTGGCAGATAATCCCTCAGACTACCAAACCTACAAAATCCCTCTACCCAAAAGGACGTATATCGTCACAGAACATGTAAGGACACCACAAAACATGGCTTGTCTACAGCAACTCCTTGGTTCTTGAGGCAAAATGGGAGAATATTCTTGTATACTATAGTGCTGCAAGAAGCATGTAAAATATTTGCTCAGTGTGTAAATAATTTAAACTGCAAAATGTTCCGTGAAGTCGGAAATATATTGGCACAACTTTACATTCAAGTAAGATATATTGCAAATGTGTTTAACTGAATGATTACACTTACATTAATAATTTTAAACACTGCTTAAAAATTCACCCTTATTCTATTGCTTCTAGCTCTGAATTTGATTGCTCGAAGTTGTAAAGTTTATTGGTAATAAAAAGCCTGAAAACCTTTTAGTTTATATACTAATTTTCTTTGATATCATTAAAATGTTTGTTAAAAAATAAATAAATAAATAAATAAATAAATAAATTGTATGCATTTTATTTGCTGTTGCCAAACTTTTACTCTGTCATTGCTTGCCTCTTATTTGAAGGATTTAATAATTTTAATAATTTCAGCTACTGGGTTTTACAGCAGATAAATAATGGCGACTGAATTTGATTTGTTTTTAATAACCAGACATTCCGTTTGTGGTGCTGTAGAAATGATGAACCAGGAAAGACCTGACATGAAAGATGCTGCAGAACTGTGGATATCTGGCAAACTAATTATCTCAGCTTTAACTGCACGACTGCACACACAGTTCTTCCTTAGAAGGCTCTTTCCTTTGGTTTTATAACTGCCAGCTCTTCAACATTTAATTTAACATGTGAAAAACTTTTGCATTGACTGTCGGAAGCATCATTTTAAGGCTAAACTGGACACTTTGAGGGAGTTTAGGCCAATAAAGACCTTAAAAGTGCTTTCTGCAATTAAGACTTTGGTTATGGATAACAGTCTGCCATTCTGTGTCCCCAGTTACTTTCAAAGGAGGGCAGTCTTTTCCAGAATGATGCAGATTTATTTAATGAGTTCAAGTGAGAGATGGCATCAGAGGAAATAGAAGATTTGTAGTTAAAGAGTTTGACATCTGTTGCTGTGTCTTCCAAGCAAACGGCAGGGAAATAATTGCTGGAATACACTCTTGTCACGCAACTCCTCACTATGAACTCCATAGTTCCAACAGTCTGCAGAAGAGTCCAGAGATGCACCCAGGGAGAAGAAAGTACTGTAATCGCTCCAAAACAGCCGCCTCTGATCTCGTTAAAGGCTAATTGATGTTCTATGTTAATGAGCTTTACCTTAATTAGTGGTATTAAAGGAACACTGGGTGCCACGTGTAGAGAGGGTGAAGAAAAGAAAGACGGGTTTTGGGTGGGCTGCAAGAGTGAGCCACTAATGTTGTATTAAACCCACGATGAAAGGGGTAGGAGGCGGGAGAGTAAACCAGTGCAGAGGAAGTCACTCGTTGCAGAGGTGAAGGAGAAGAGGGGAAAAGACGCGGGCAAGAAGAAGCAGGGATGTTGGCAGAAGAAAAGAAACAAATGAATGAGGGGAAGGAGAGTTGGCGGTGGGAGGATTGGGCTATAAGCTCGAGGCTTTTCTGAGCTGAAGTCAAAGAATCAATGGGATAAAATTGATGAGGAGCTTGGAGTTGGAGAAAAACAAGCTCGCAAATGTTGACTCTGCTCCTCACATCTCTCCAACCACATCCACCACCTTTGAAGCCCAATTCAAATCAGCTTTACTTTGCCCCCTTCTTCATGCCTTCCATCCACGTCCTCATTCTCCTCCCACCTTCTGACTGTTTCTCTACTCTCACCTCCTTCCCCACCGCCCCCCCTCTTACAACACCTGGTACAGTACAGATCTCTGGGCGACCGTTCAGCAAAGAAGGGGACACTGAAGGCAACACTTCAGGGGCAGCAGTGCATGCAGTACACTGCTGCAGTACGTCTGCATGTGCGTACAATTTCAAAAAGCGGGATTTGTGAAGGGGGAAATGATGAGGTGAATAGATCATCTGGGAAGGAAATGGTGAATGTCATTTAGACAGATGCAAAGTAAATAAAAACACATTTGGTTCAATTGCAAATGCATCCAGCGGCCTCCGTATGCAGGCCTATAAATTTGACATTATCACTCTCAAGCACTGCAGTAAATCCGTGAGAGTGGCAAACACTCTGCCTCTCCATTTTACAGGTCAACATCATCATGTTCTCCCTTGGTGGTCTTTACAGTCCAAGACCACCCTTCCTCCTTGCTTTATAATAGAAAATAAAATGAAATCCTGCTTTTTGGCAAGCAAAACTTATTTTGAAACGACAAATTGATTAAAATCTGTTTCACACACATACACACACACCTTTGGAAAAAATAAATAAATCAAAAAAGGGTCGGTTTCAGCTGTCTGAAGATTATTCAGTGGCAACAGAGGGGATAACCGTGGGCTGCCATACGCCCAAATATTCAGCGTATCGGGATATAAATAGATCAAGAGGGGGGGAAAAACTGATCGGTAATCTTGCGGTGGCTTTTTAAAACGAAGCACACATTCACGCAGCAACACCAAGCACGCATGTGGAGAAAACGAGCACCAATTAAAACATCTGCAGCAAAGTGAAACATGAAAACTGTTGCCAGTTTTTCTCTTAAACTCAACCCAAACTCTGTCCTCATCACCAAACATTTCCAGAAGGACTGGATCGGTAGAGCCTCAAGGTTCTTTGGTGTGCATGATTTATTGAACTGCCGGTAAACTGTGTGCGTGAGCGTCTATCCCATCTGCGCCTGTGAGTTTTTCGGGCGCAGCAATGACAGAGGGGTCAAAGCCCCGGCGCGCCGGCCGCTTCCAACCTCCATCTCTCCATCACAAGCGTCCCTACACACGAATGCCGACATACGACTGTCCATCTATTCCATGTCTCAATGACGCGCAGCATCCTCTCACTGCCCGAGCCGCAATCCATCCAAAGCAGCAGCATCATCATCAGCAGAGAGTCTGTGTGCGTGTTTGGAGCAAAAAATGCGCACTGCTAATGTGAAGCAAATCAAACAAAAATGTACTTACTGAATTTCACCAGCCTTTCCCCCCTCTCTTCCTGCGTCCCTCCATTCTTTTTCACATCCTTGCTTTTTGAGGTATCCGTTTTGCGGGTGTCCCTCACCACCACCGCCACCTCCACCGCCGCCGCTGCCGCCACACACGCGCGCACACGCACACAGACACGCACGCTGTGAAAATATATATCTGTATAAATATATATGTTCTACATGTATTCAATTTCTCCCGATCTCTCTCTTCACCTCTCTCGCTCCCTCTCTCCTCTCTCTCACACACACTCTCTCCAGCTCTCCCTCTTTCCCTCTTCTTTTGTTAAAATTCAGTATATGCGCCCCGTCACCTAGCAACCGTCAACCTCCATCTCTCCCCCTGTATCTCTCTCCTCCTTCCCCTTCCTCCCTCCCTGCCTCTCTCCATCTCAGGCGACACGTGTTGAATGCTAAACTTATCGGTCCGGAATAAAATTAATAAAGGGTTGGGACGCGCTCTCTAGCTCCCCTCCTTTCTCAGTCTCCCTCCTCGTATTATAATACAATATAAATATTTACTAGAATCACTCAGCCCTCTCATGCCCCCTTCCCTTTGCGTCGCTCCCCATTTTCCCCTCCTTCCCTCCCTCTATCCATCCATCCATCACAAGCTCCCTCCCTGCATCCCTCCCTCGCCGTCCTGCTTTTTTTACCCCCCTCTTTTTTACTGCTGCCTCCTATCGCCTCTTTCTGCTTCTCCAAGCAAAACGGAGGCACCACACCAGCGTCTGTGGATCCACATGTGAGTGTCACCCAGGCAGCTGCCTGGTGCAGCTTAGCATGGAGAGCTGCAGCTTCATAGCTTTGCTTTTAAGCGTGTGTGCATGTGGATGGATGGCTGTGGCAGCATGTAAGCGTGCCATGCGTGCGCAGGTTGCAGTCAGCGCAGTGGATGTGCAGTGTTTCAGTGCTGCAGTTCCGATTCGTAATTTCTGTGTTACAGCTGCAGATTCTCAAATAAATGTGACATAACTTTTTTTTTCCTGCTTGAGAGAGAAATGCAACAGGAGATTTATTGCTTGCGGCGTATTTTTGCTTCCCTTCATCTGAGAATCTGGAATAGGCATAAGTTGCAGAGTGTTTGGTCTGGGATGTGGTAACTTTTATCCCTCTGCATCAATGGTTCTCAGAATACATCTTTGTATTAAGTATTTGCAAGAAATGGTGAAGCCCAAATTTATTCATACCTCGGGCAGATTTAAATTTGAAAAAAATCATTTAACATTACCAACATCTTTCTTTTGACTGGAAGAACCATTTTCGTAGTGGCCCAGCCAGAGTTTCGACTAGAATCTGTTATGGAATGTGGATGGAGCTAAAGGGTGATAGGAAGATGGCTTTAAACTTTAAAGACTCAAGCTCATCGAACTCATCACCAGAGATAAAAGATCAAAATATCACTGGAAACATGCAAAAACTGCTCAGCAATTATAAGAATGGTTTGGTTACTATAATGCAGTGTATAAATAATTATTGATGTGTTTTTTTTTAAACAACATAGATTGTTTTGTTGTTCTATCATCCGTTGAGAGATATAGGTATTTTTTTAAAAGAAGCAAAGTTTTTAGTAAATCATTTTCATTTTAATTTGTCAGGGCTATAAATTATTTCATTAATGAAACTGATCAGTCAGGTGGGCCTGTGGGTCTATAAAGATAAGACATTTTCTTGGAACAAGAATCCTGACAACGTGTGTTCCAAACACAGGATGTACTTCCACATAAGACTTAGATATATCACAAATCAATCGCATATTTTAACTTTTTATTTCTAAACGTGTAAAAGCCTATTTGGGCATTTTAATACGCTATTTTGCAATAAATTACAGTAGTAAAAAACATGCTTGTACAAAAAATATATATATATTTTTATTTTCAAACACTTTTTAGAATTAGAATGAAAACATCCTGGTGCCATAAAATGTATGGCTAAATCGGCAATCATAACGCTCTGATGCTTACACAATGTTTAAATAAATAAATATTTTATGCCAAAAAAACAAAAATCCTATTTTTTTTTTTTTTAGAGGTTTTTACTGCACTAGTGGCTCGTTTTTCGTAGTGTGCTGACAGGAAAGGTGGTATGAGAGAGGGGGAGAAACAAAGGATCACAGGTCGGAGTCAAACCTGGGTCGGCCACGTTGAGGACTAAGGCCTCCATACATAGGTCGTGCACGCCCTTTTTAATGATATCAAAGAAAATTAGTATATAAACTAAAAGGTTTTCAGGCTTTTTATTACCAATAAACTTTACAACTTCGAGCAATCAAAATCGGACGCCCTTATTTGACTCTTAAACAAAGATTATATGGTCTTAAGCATTTACATATAAAGTAATACCAATTTTACATTTTAATAAAGTCACACGTTTTATTATTGTTTTCACTCACACACACACATTTAATTCTGAGCTTCACACCAACAATAATAATTTCTTCATATATTTTTGCATGCTGTTTATATCCACATTCATACAGTTTAAAGCCTGGAAAAAGGTTTAAAATTTCCAGGTCATTCCAAAGTCTTACAATTTGCTTGCAACTGGGCCAGGAGCTTAATACCCTTAATAGAGACAGTTTAGCACAGCTTGCATGTGCTGACACTGTAACTCCAGGATACTTCGTTTGGCAATGCCTTAGTTTATCAAATACAAAGACAACAAATTAATAAGCATTGAAATATGGTTTATGTGTTGGGTTTCTGCAAGGTTATCTGCGTGTAAAAACTCATCTTCAGAACCAATCTCTGCTCGAAATGGTGATCTGCACCGCGTAATCTACTTTTAGCAGTCATCACCGGTTATTGCAACCATAAACTGCATATAATACAGGCAGAGTTGCTCCCTCTGCCTTTACTCCCTCGGCTCCTATGTCAGTCTAGAGGGGGATGCGCTCCAGCGCGTAATGAGGCTGAGGGATATTTCAGCTGGTTATACTCACTGTGTCTGTAGTGCGGCAGTGCCACTTATTTTATTTATTTTTTCTCTTTGTGCCACTTATTTTAGAGCCCAAATTAGCAACTTCACTTTCAGAAACAAGCCCAAAAAAAAAAAACTGTATCCCGCAGCTCATGAAATTTACAAGCAACTTTAGAAAGAAAACAAGCCCAAAGTCGCATGAAATAAGCGGTCTTGGCAACATTGAGCGCAGGTCTGTTTTGCTACAGTCTCTAGGATTCTTGGAACTACGGAAAGCGCAGGGGGTGTAAAAAACAAACAAAAAAAAAAAAAACACAGTTATGGTTTAACAAAGTTAATGTGTTCATAACGTGTTAAAACTGACAGCCCTAGTCTGAACCAAAGACAGTTCGGGCCAATCACGTTGTAGTAATATGGTTTAAGGCGGGACATACCGCTGCAATGAAAGCAGCAGCTGAGCCCACAGCTGATCCAACATAAACATGGCGGCGTTGAAGGCCGCACGCATAGCTGTTATAGCTGTTATGTTATCACATTTATTTTGTAAGAACATTTCTTCTTTGATAGTAGAACAGCAAAAAGAGCTTACCTTGTTGTGGTTTTTCATAGAGCCTGCTGCTTACGTTTTAATTTGACACCGTGATTGGCTAAAACCAACCTTTGGTAGGCGGGCACTAGGTGTGGCTTTGCCCAATCACCTCGGAGAGTTCTGCTGAATGGCCCTCCTTTCACCAAACGCATTCAATGGGAGCAGTCCCAGATTGATAATATGGCTGGTAATCTGGTTGGCCAAGTTAATGTTCACCTGGAATACCTGCTGGCGGAGGGTTGGCCGGTGTTCTTTTTGTACAATGTCATTTAAATTCTTAATAATTTATTTCATAATATATGCGAGTGTCCTTTAGGCTGCTCCCTCAGTTTGGGGTCGGCACAGCAAGTAATTACAATTTGCCCACAGACTTGGCAGCATTTTCATGCCAGATGCCCTATTGATGAAACCTGGATCCAAACTCAGATCCCCCAAATTAAAGCCATAGACTTAATCCACTACACCGCGGGCTCATGTTTCATAATATATGTAACAAAATAAATATGCTTAACATCTCATTGGATGAAACATGAATGGCTGAGATGTATATTAATGTTATGCCACTGGATTGTTTGAATGACTCACATAGAGGACAAGTTTATTTAATTAATATAACCTTGGCCTTATATCTGCTAAGTAGTCTGTGCAAAAAAAAAGTGCTATCTTTGTTAGCATTCACAGCTGATTTAAAGAATTGGTCATTGGTCATCTGTTGGTACTTTGGTGGTCTCCCACAAAATAAAAACATGCAAGTTTTTATTGATTTACAAATCCAGATTAAGAGTTATTCATTTAATTCAAGTCATTTATAATGATCATATTTGATACTGGTATTTTTACCCCATTTTTGGAGTTGAATATTTAACCCAGTGTGCTGGATCAGACCCATAACCTAACCCTGTTGGCTTAGGGGTTAAATTGTGTTTGGCCCAGGCTGGGTTAGGCCCAGGCTTATATCGTTCCACGTGTCAACTATGGATGGGTTAACAAAATAACCTAGATTGAGTAGTTTTTCCACCTAGCAGCTGTTAAAGTACATGAAAAAGCTGTACTTTTACGGAAATAGTTAAATATTAATTGGCTAAGAAACTAAGGTATCCAGGATAATTCAGGATTCATCTACATACACTAGGAATATTTCAAGATGATTTGCACCAGCTGATAACCTAAGCTAAAATAAAATAAAAAATAAGCACAATCAGTGTATCTATTATAAATTCTCTAGTTTTGAAGTAAGATAAAATAGGGAAAGAAGCAGTGTTTAGAAAGTTTGGCTACCCACTAAGATCAGGCCTTAATTAACTTAAGGCTATTGGTTGTGTACAATTATTAGGAAAGATAGAGTGAAGCAAATTTTAAAGCTATAAAAACTAAAACTGTGCCAACCACCAGCAGCCATGAGGTTCTCTAACGAGATGCTTAGCATTCTGCTAATTAAATAATGACCAACAAGCAGAAAGATGCAATGCAAAGCTTGTCAGGGTAGCTGATTCTGCGGTTTACAAGTATAAAAATAAATAAACTGCCAGGAGGATTGTTTTAAAGGCAAATCAAACCCCCAAATTAACTGTAAAAAACTGTCATCAAGATATAGCAGATTTAACAGTCTGGAGTTGTGGTGAAATGTTTTACTGTGCAGCAGAACCTGTCAGAAGAAGAAAAAGTCTGTCTGCAGCCTCAGAGCAGAATTTACCTACAGTGGACTGCTCAATAGGTAAAAACTTATCTAAGCAAATAGATAAAATCTCACAGAAAACTGCAAGGGTTTCACACAGCTACAGTTTGTTTGCAGGGGGAAAAAATATAGCAACTCTTGTTAGATAAAAATAAAAGAAAATGTATTACCAGAAATTGATCTCAAACGAGATTTTATCAAGAACTGATGTTAGGCACTAAAATGTTTCCATTTGGCTTTTATTATGTTCAAAATAACAGTGAGTAAATAGTAATTCATTACAATTCCATATGCATTTACAAAAATAAAAAACCTAAATAGAATTTATTTTCTCTGGAGAAGCTCGGTAAAGTCTTCCTTCATTGGTAGGAGATGGAAGAGCAGCTGTCATATCACTCGATGCTCAACAGCAGGGGGACCGGCTCAAGAAATCTGTGCGAGTTTCCAGTCGACAATGTCTGTACATTAGCTTGCAATCAGTCTCCATGGTGATGAGCTACTGGCCAATGGGTGGCAGTTTTCCACTACTTCCATCACTTCCCATGTATTTCTCATATACACTGCGGTATCCAGATGTGGGTTGGAGCTGAATCAAGACATATTGCGGTGCAAGCTAAAGGACAGCAGTGCCTTATTTTCTGGTGTACCCTCTTACTGTCTACTTATGACTGTAAAAAATCCATCCTGTTATTTAAGCAGTGAGCCAAGCAGACAATAATAGTCAAGGAGGAAGTATGTTGAAATATAGGTTAACCTTACTGATGTTGGAGGAGGTAGAGGAGCCGAGGTGGGACGGGCAGTGTCCGGGTAGATTGGTCAGTGGAGTACTTCGATTTCAGTGAGACGTTCGGGAGCCTTGTGGTTGTTGTTTTGTGGAACTTCAGAACCATGAGGGTATTGCAAAGAGAGTTTTTTTTTTCCCCTAGGAGATCTAGAATCTTCTCTGAGAGGAGGTGTACAGGAAGCTTTCCAGAAGGAAACTTTTTGAAAAAGAGCACAGAACAAAGTTAACTTGAACAAAGCAAGGATAAATCATTCAAAGAGCAAGGGGCAAAAGTTACCACTAAGATTGACACACAGGTGTTGAATTATCGACAGCCAGCTCCTTCTAAGCTCCAGTGATGAGGCTAATTAACTGCAGGTGCACCAGGCTCTGCAGCACAGCTCCACCCATCAGGTAACCTTGCTGCTCTAGAGAGAAAGGGGGAAGAAAACACAATACACAAACACAAAACCCCCACATCCCTGTAATAAGTATTAGAAGGTTTGTTGCTTTAAACACTCCAAAAACATACTGTTTTATTTCTAGAGCTCTTTAAAAACATTATAGAACCAACAGACATATTGAATATATATACATACAAACATCCCATTTCAAAATGTTTGTCTGATTGAAATCAAATCATCTTATTACCTAACAATTCATCAATACTGAGTCCTCTGCATAAGGCTTTGAAACATTATTACAATAATCACAAAGCATGTAAATGTGTGCGGGCAGACAGATACACTAAATCCTTTCTTTAAAGAAAAAAAAACAGCTTTTGTGTATTTTTCACAGGTGATTTTTCTATCCATTGTATTAAAAGAAAACAAAAAATTATTTATGGTGCTTACATTACTAAAAGAAACCAGTTCTAAAAATCAGCAGAAATTATTTGCAGAGAAAGTATCCTCTAACCCGACTCTAGCTAGATGGATGTCGTTCCGCCAAGCTCCACACAGCTCCACACATCCATCTGGACTCGCTGCCATTGGGAGGGATTTCAATACCACATAAAATGGATGATCCAATCAGGATCGCGGAGCTGGATTTCCATAGATGTGACGTATCAGAGAAACAACTGTTTGGATTCAGACAACAATGGAGGGTCGCAACGAGGAAGTAAGGGTGTCCAAACATCCCTGAGTGCCCGTTTTGGATGACCTGTCCCCAGCAAAAGCTGTCCCAGAAATGTCCCCGATTTAAGTGTATTATTATGGAGTTTAAAAAAGTTTAACGCAGCAAGAGGTATTTACTCGGTCCAGCCGTTGTCCTGGAGCAGTAACATTTATGCTGCTATTTCATCAGTGTTGTCCAATTAATTCTTTAAAAGAACCCCAGAGAACAGATTTGAAGGCTTTTGTTAGTGGAAACGATGGTTTCGGTTTCGATATTGGTTTCGATGTGAGTGGTTGAAGTAGAACGTGAATAAAGATGAAAGTCAAGTGGCTTATCCAAGGATTTTGATAAGGCCCCTCCTTTTGAAATACATCTCCAATGGAACAATCCCAGATGGATGTGGAGAGCTCTGCGAAACGAAATCCATCTGGCGAGAGTCAGGTTAGGTATCCTAATTATTGTAGATAATTCACGGTAAAAAACTATCAGTTTCTACTTAGACTAAACTTTAAACAGTAAAACTGAAATTTTAATACTAACCCAGGGGGAAAGAAATCTCAAACTTACAGTAAAAATAAAAAGGAAGAATGTCTATTTGTGACTATTAAACCTTCAGATAGAACACACTCGTGCTCGGAGCACTAAGCAATCAGGTACAGTCACTACTTTAACTATTTCAATATTTAGTTTTAATGAGGGTGCGCCAGGGAAGTCTGGCAGAGGAATCTTTTGGAATGTTCTACAATTCACACCTCCAGGAACATTTCTCTCATTTCTCAAATGACAATGAGGACATGGAATCTGAGTGGACCATGTTCAGGACCTTCATTGTGGCTTCAAGGAGCTCTGGCCTGAAGTTTATTGTGCCTGTTGTGGTGGCAATCAGATGATCCAATTATTAAGGGATTACACTTCTCAGCCTCCCAGGGAAAGCCTACTTTGGGGTTTTGGAGAGTAGGCTCCGGCTGATAGTTGATCCTTGGATCCAGGAGGAACAATGTTGCCTTTGTTCTGGTCTTTAAGCATTGAACCAGATCTTTAACCTCACAGAATTGTGGACCTGGAGTAGGCTTACAACCGTATCCCTTGAGGTATATTGTGGGGTATAGCAGAAGTATTGGATATCTGGAGGGATATCTAATCCTTGCATGCCCAAAGCAAGAGCTTCATCCGCATTCTTGGAGCAAAGTCGAGTTGCTCCCAGTGTGTCTTAGACTCTGCAAGGGCTACACCTGATCAGCAATCCTGTTGGTGGAGCTCAAGGCATATTTATGGGGAGGAGGGTGCCTGGTTTGGGTGGTTCTGTTGGCTTCTGGAGTAGTTTACTCCTGAGTGCTAAGCAGCCAGAATGAGAGCCAGCTCTTCTAAGTTTGGGACCATAGCTCTTGACCAGAAAAAGCTGGCCTTTCCCTCTGGGTTGGGTGTCAGTCTCTGTCTCAAGTGAAGGAGTTTAGGTGTCTTGGTGTCTTATTCATAAGTGATTGTGGGATGGATGAGACAGATGGATTGGGGCTTTGTCTGCAGTAGTGCAAATTCTACTCCACTCTTTTGTGGCAATAAAAGTGCTGAGCCAAAGAGCAAAGCTCTTGATTTACAGCTCTATGTTACGACCCTTACCTGTGGCCATGAGAGACGGGTTATGGCAAAAAAGAACCTTTAGAAAGGGTAAGGAGGTCCAGTATCTGGGTGGAGCTCAAAGTAGAGCTGCTGCTCCTCTGCATCTAAAGGAGTTAGTTGAGGTGGTTCAGGCACATCTCACTCAGAGAAGACCCTGGGGAAGATCCCCATTGGAGGGGCTGCGTGTGGCCTGGGGGTACCTTGGCATACCCCTAAATGAACTGGAGGATGTTGCTGGGGAAAGGGATGTCTGGAGTTCTCTCCTGGACCTGTTGCACATGCAACCTGATCTTGGATAAACAGAAGACAGATGGATAGATAACTATTTTAACAGTCATAAGTCTCACATCCCCTAAAGAAATCTTGATGATGTGGACGATTCTTTTTCTTCCATTAGAGCAATCTCTATTATATTTCAAAAGAAAAAGTAGATGATTTCAGTATATTTCTTAGAATCTTAAATAATTTTTGAATCAATGTATAATATTAACACTTTAAAATAGAAAGATTAACAATAACTCACTCGTAAAATCTAATCAACGAAATCTAATCGACTAATAACTAATAACTACAAAGAAAGAAACATTTCTGATGCTGCCTACTTACAGGATCAGAAACACCTAGAGCCCCAAGGGGTCCAACACTTGAAATATTTATGGGAAATACACACACACACACACACACACACACACACACACACACACACACACACACACACACACAGTTTCTTCCACCTGGTTATTACCAATCTGAATGTTTTGTGATGGAGTGATGGTGCCCTGAGGACAAACATAAGTGGTATCTCGTTACTCTACTTGTGCACTGCTCTATGGTCAGTTTTAGGACTCGGTCCATATGGCAATAAAAGTTGGGATGTAAGGCGCTAAAGCCAATCCGCTTTCCACGTGCCAATGATAAAGTTCCAGGTGGTACAGAGCGACTGGCGGCCCTCTGTTCCCATGTCAAATGATTTGTGATAAGGTAGCCGTATCTAGTTTAGTGATGCCTTTGCTGTTGCTGCAGTGGTATTAATAGGCTAGATACACATCAGCTATTCATATTTTCTGCCACAGCGAAACGGTGAAACCAGCTGCTGTGCGCTTCATATTCCTCTTGTTATCTGTATTTGCCACATGCATTCATCTTCATTTGCATTCATCAATCAATTCATCATCACACGCTCTTCCCCCTTCCCTCCTTTCTCTGCTTGGCTTGAAACCTATGGAGATACTAGAGTGGCGACACTAGAGTTTATGAAGCATGTGATGGTATGCGTCCTCACTGTATTTACTTCATAGTACTTATGGACATGCTTTTGTAGCATACAAAGGTTTGCATTGTCTGAGAGCGCTTACTTGATATTTACAGTGTGGAAACATTTTCTTTTGTTATTAGGAAATGCTGGATGCAGGATTCAGGTACATTGCTTCCTGTTTTTTTGATAAATGGTGGAATATGGTGTTACTTGGTTTTTCTTCTTTCTTCCTTTGTTTAGCTCTGAGCTCCCAACCTTACAGTTGTTTTTATTTTATTCTTACTGTTTTACACATATCACACAAGCATACAATGTACAGCTATAAAATGTATACAGACACACAGAGTGGAGATAAAGTTGGTATTTACTGCATAATGATTTCACTTTGTTTTTTTTCCATGTTTTGTTTTTTATTTCTATGATTGTAGTTGTGTTTTTAACCAGAGGAGGCAGCAATATTTAAAAAATGTGGGCATACTGATACGAATAATAAATAAAAATCTGACCTACTCATACTTTAGCATTGTATTAAGAAAATGCTGTTCTTAAGAGCTATTGTTTAATTTAGTTCAGAGAGGTAGAAGGTAATGAAATAAAACTCAAAAAACAGTACAGCCTATAAAAGTCTGAGTATTATTTTTAAGTAATTGGAATTTTAACAATACAAAAAGAAATTCAACTACTGACAGACCATTGAAACGTTACAAAATTCCAAACCTGACAACCAAATTGTTGTTTTTTTATTTATTGAAGTTGGTTGTTGTCAGTCCAGCTGAAAAAAAAATGTTGGTGTAAATTATTAAAAGCTAAGGTTAATATTACAGCCATGCCCATTATAAGCGAATGCAAACTTGTTTTGTACTCCTATATTCTGCCACTGAGGCAGGTATTTAACATACACATAAATGCTACTACTTTGTATTTATGTGCTCATGAAAAGATCCAAACTCCACATCTTGTAAGTGGCCTGCTTGCAGGCTTACATAAAGGCAAAAAAATTAAAACATATCTAGAAACCACTTAACACTTTCTGTACCAACAAGACTATCAAATGAATGCTCACAGAGGAGTTTTTTTTTTCTCTTCACATTAACTGAGGGTTTATTTCTGGTCCAATGGCATATTTGACTGTAGTTATTTAAAATATTGGACTAGTGTATGTATTTCCAGGAAACAATTTGAATTTTCTAAAAAAGAAAGTGCCATGCATAGAGGAAGGGAGTGGCTGGAGAAACAGGTTTAGGACAAAGTGTTTGTTACTCACTCAGTGCCTGTGGTGGTGGCTGTTCAGAACGTAATATTGAAACGTTGACACTTTGTAAACTCCAAGAAGTCCAACAACCTAACAATGGCGTAAAGACTAAAACTAACTTAGGGTGTTATTTTATTGGTATTTTGAATATGCGTATAAACATGCAGACTTTCACAGATTAATGGTGTTTGAAAATCACATGGCATGGTGTCAGACTTGCTGAATCTGAAACTAAATCTGAAATTGAACTTGTCTTGCAATATTTGGAGGATGGTATGATGGTTGCCATCCATTATTGTTCAGCAATAGGTTTGGTTTCACTATGAACAACTATTATTAAGTCCCAAAGGTAATTATCAACAGAGCTGGTTATTTTTGTCACATTTGTAGGTGTGAACCCGAAATCCAGCCAAGACACAGTATGTTTTAAAGGGGGTTTACTGGAAATGTTCAATGCAGAGATAGACCAGGGCTTGCTGACAGAACCAGATTTGAGCAGATGCAGATTGAGCACACAAAAACTGCAAACACCACAGCGGCAGAGCACAAGTGAGGTGATGCGCCAACCACTACTTACCCTTATGAAAGCCAAAGTATTTTTCAAAAGTAATTGGAGATTTCTATATTTTATGCACATTTTGGCAATACCAAAAAAATAAATAATGTAATACAAATTGTCACGATTTGTCTTTGATGAAATCAGAACCACACACACGGGACTAAAATTGAGAGTTTTCATTGAAGGGTAGATGGGATGGTGGATGATGAAACCAGAAAGGCAGGATTAAACTGGAATAGGAGTGTAGATGAAGGCAGGAGCTGACGGCCCGGACCAGAGTTCTTGGAGACCAGAGCAGGATCCACAGCACAGCAGAGAGAAAACCAGAGCACAGCAGCAGGATCCCCAGCACAGCAGGGAACCCACAGGGCGACAGAGAATCCACAGCACGGCAGTGAGGGAACCTAGCTGGTCAGAGTCACAACCGGATTAAATCGCTAGGTAAGGTGAATACTTGCAAATAGAGTCTAAACGGAATGGTTGCACCGATGAGACTGGAATCATCAATGGTAAGCTGAGGTATAAGCGAAACAGAGGTGGCAGGGTTCCAGCAGCAAGCAGCGAAAGCTCAGGTAGACAGGCAAGAAGTAGTTGTTGCTTGATGACAAACCGGCAGAGGAGTGACAATAGAGGGAGGCTTAAGTAGGGAGGCTGGCAGGTCAAATGAGTCTGACTGATTAATGACTAACATGTGTGACTGACTGCAGAGGGAGTGAAGGGAAAGCTAAGTGAGAGGAAGAAGGAGCTGAAAACTCACAGAAAATAAAGTCAAATCATAACTAAAACCCAAACAAGGAGAAATCACTGGAAACTATTAAGAAACAAAAGGCTAAGTCAAAACTCAACCCTGACACACATAAATGTCAGGTTTTTTCAGGTGGAGCATCTGGGAGTCACATGTTGAGTAGGTGGAAGTTTATAGAAAAAAGCAAATCAAAAAGACTAGAACA
This sequence comes from Fundulus heteroclitus, assembly GCF_011125445.2. NCBI lineage: Eukaryota > Metazoa > Chordata > Actinopteri > Cyprinodontiformes > Fundulidae > Fundulus > Fundulus heteroclitus. The sequence goes on from NC_046363.1 coordinate 27,624,161, forward strand.
GGGCAGCATAATGAAGTACCTGACACTGAGTATGACTAGACTGGCTGACTAAATAGATGAAGAAACTGAAGGGACAGCAGATGGAGCAATTTAGCACCGCTGGGAAGTGGAAAGTTAGACTGAGGGAGAAAGAGGACAATGATCTGACAGGCAGGAGAGCAGAATCTCTCCTGCCCTTGACAATAAAATATGCAATCTAATGAAAATACCATTTAAATCTTTAAGTAAAAGTAATGAAATAAAAGCTATTTCTGATGAGGTATAAATTAGGACACCCCGACTATCAATCTCAATGACTAAAAATCACACACTGCTATTACATCATGTACACTTTCAGAACATTTTTACAATTTGGGGGAGATCTGCCCTATTTACCACTAATTTAGCTCGGTATGCTCCTGGCTGTTGAAATGAAAGTAAGAACCATGGTGGGATCGAAAAAGCAGTTTGAGGCTTTCAGAATAAAAAGAGCCAGAGAGAAGACCGGAAACTTTAGCCAGACAAAAACAGCATTTTAACATATTTATTTGAAGAATAAACGGGTGACACACAGGAAACTCGTGGAGGCATGAGCAGGAACCACTGGAAAGGGAGTACACAGGTTAGTGGCTGCAGAAGAGTCTAGCATTGTTAAAAGACTCAAAATAAAAGCCACTAACCAAACAACCGAGGTTTACATATCAGAAGCTTGGTAAAAGTCTGACAAGGGCTAGGCAAGGCAGAGAAATCCAGGAGGCGTGGTCGACGTTGTAATGTGGCAGACAGCAGAACAACACAGATCATGACAGAAAGAAGATTGTAGCGGCTTATGAACTTGAGGGCTCAAAACAATTTTACATCAACCATTTCACTGTACGGAAAGTAGTCGAGAAGTGGAAAACATTTAAAACAACTGTTTAAATTCCCAGGTTTGACCGTCCAATCAAATACCCCAATAAAGTAGGTTGCAAGGCGCCAAATTATGTCTTCAAATCTCCTAAAATGTCATGATATTAACTTCAGACGACCTTTGAAATGAAAGTGCATGCTTGTACAATCAGAAAGGGACAAGAGATGTTTACCTTTCAATGCAAGGTCTGCAAGAAGGAAACATTTGCTCTATGAAACACAAACACCAAAGTGAAGATCTGATGGAAACAATATACAAACAATATAGAAAACAGAATAACTAATTTGAAGAAAACTTTAAACTAATTAGAAAGCATGGAAGCTGAAGTGTAATGGTTTGGGGATGCTTTGCTTCAGCAAGATCTGGCCAGCTCACCATAATTGAATCTATCATGAATACTAAAATCAAAGAAAAAAATCAAAAATATGAGACAATCTGTGTAAAATGAAAGCTGAAGCAGAGCTGACCCTGTAACATGAAAATTACACACCAGTAAATCCACCAAGGATTCAAAAGCTCAAAGCCCGAACCTTAATCTGACTGAGATGGTGTGGGATGACTTGCAACAGAGTGTAAATGCAAGAATCAAATATTTGATAGCTGCAAGTGAGGAGCGGCGGAAACCTTCCTCAGACTGACATCAGACTGGTAGATGGCTGGAAACAGCACCTCACTGAAGCTGAAATGTGAGTAGGGATGTCTTGGTTATACCACCTACAACTTTAATACGGTGTTAAAAAGCCAGGAATTGGAAGCACAAGTTTATATTTATTGTGAGATGTTCTCTAATTCACACATAGTCAAAATTTTACATTTAGGCTAAACCTGGGCTGAATTTATATAACCTTGCCTGCTAGATGAATTTTCGCAGTATTTGTGCATTTAAAAACACATGAGAATCCATCTGTACCACTCAGGCTTGAACCGTTTGTGTCCGAACTGAAAACAGAAAACTGGAGTTTTGTAGCATTCCTCCAGACAGAACTGGTGTAAGTGAGTCCTGTTTGTAGGCCACCTTGCTCACACACACCTTTTTGGCACAACCCACAACATTTGAATGGGACTGACATGAGAGCTTTGTGATGGCCACTCCAAAACATTGACTTTGTTGTCCTTAAGCTACCAAGCAGAATACCCTGACCACAGAATACCCTGACCACATGATGCTGCCACCGCCCTACTTCACAATAGATATGATGTTCCAACACATCCTCACTCCCTGCTCATCATATATTGACGCTTGGTCAGGTTCCCTCAGCGTCACAAGTTGACGCATGGTGGACCGTGCAGGGAGTGAGAATGTGTTGGATGAAAAGGATGCTCAGGGTTGTCCGTAACGTACTTCGTTTTATGAAGAATACTTCCTTGTAAAATCATCTCCAGATGTTCTAGAGGAGTGCCCAGAACTGAGCCGGCTTTCTATTTTGAAGAAGCTCAACAAGCTTTCTTCAAATCAGTTAATCTGATGCTTAAAGTCAATTGCATCTGATGCTACCCCCACAGATAATGGCAGAATAGATAACACACTACACAACAGAAAATATCTGCAGCATTTTGCTACAGACACTGACCAAAGCTTCTTCAAGATATCCAGTCTGCTCTGTCCCTTCTTGTAGAAACTATAACTAAATGACATTTAGGCTACGTCATTGGCAATGGCAAAGATCATAGCCGTCTCACGTCTTTCTGAGAATATACTTAAAAATCCTCGGTGAAACTAATAAAGGAAACGTTGTCTCCCTTCCCTGAACGAAGATTATAAATATACCATGCATAACTTTCACTATAGATGTCATCAAAATGCATATAACTGCCAATTTTTGTGTAAAGTTGTTTGTTGTGGACCGGAATCTCAGAGTAGGTCAGAAACGTCACTTCCTCCCGTCTTTCTGAGACAGAACACATTAAAATCTTTGGCTGAACTAATGAATGATTGTCTACCTTCCCTGAACGAAGATTATGAAAATAATATACATACATCTCATTAGAAATGTATTTAAAATGCATGTAAACACAGTTGTTTTGCTTAAATATTTAATGTAGGCTGAGTTGCTATAATATTCTATGAGGGCACCCTGCACATCAAATAATAACGAGAAGAGCATCCCCCGTGCGTCAAGTTGTGACGCTGAGAAAACCTGACCAGGCATCAATATATGACGTGTAGGGAGTGAGAATGTGTTGGATGTTCTCAGGCTTGCAATCTTCCCACTTTTTCCTCTGAATGTAACAATGATCATTATGGCATTAATTTTAGTTTCATCGGCCGTCAAGACATGTCTCAAAAAATTATCCTTCTTTATCCCTGTGTGTGTTTGTATACTTTAATCTGGCTTTGATCCTGCATTCTGAGTCATGTTTTGGGGGGGTGTGGGGGGGGGGGCTTTCTGTCCATGTCAGCATAGGATTAATTTCACTGTGGCTTTTTTACAAAAGTATCTTTAGATTCTACCAGTAAATCATGTTAGGAAACTGTTGTTGCCTATAAAGAATATCCATATAAATAGTTTTGTATGGTGTATAATATATTTGAGCATATCTGTTTGGTTTTTATCCTGTGTAGATTTGCGAAATTTAAAACACCAAATTTTTACTTTTTCATTTTTTTTAACAAATTTAAAATTGAATTTGGTAGTTGTCAGAACAGCCTAAAAAGAACGGTTGACATAATTATTAAAAGCTAAAACTTGATATTACAGTCATACTCATGATAAGTGTATGCAAACATGTATTGGATTCCTATATTCTGTCACTGAGACAGCTATTTAACATAGAAATAAATGCTACTATTTTGCATTTATGTACTCATGAAAAGATCCAAACTCCACATCTTTTAGGTAACCTGTTTACAAGCCTTGTTTCTCATTTCTCTGAAAAGTACAACCTATAACAAATGTATGCTCACACTGGAGTTTTTTTTTTTTTTTTCTTGCTGTGTTGTTGTTTTTTTCTGGTTCAATGCTATATTTACCGGTAGTTCTTTTAAATAGCAGACCAGTGTATGTACTTCCTGGAAACGGTTTGAATTTTACTAAAAAAAAAAAGTGCCATAGAGAAAGGGAGTGGCTGGAGAAACAGGTTTAGTAGAAAGTGTGTGTTACTCACTCAGTGCCTCAGGTGGTAACTGTTCAGAACATAATACTGAAACTTTAAATTTAGAAACTAAAAGGAGTCCAACAACCTAGTAAAGGCATAATACAGTCTAAAACTAAGTCATAGTGTTGTTATTTTGATTGCTATTTTGAATATGAGCAAAAACATGCAGACTTTGACAGCTTAATGTGTCTGAAAATCTCAGAGGGGTGGTGACAGACTTGCTGAATCTGAAACTGAGCCTCTCTTTCTTCCCCGCAGCTTTTGATGGCTGGCATTATGATCACTATCCATTGTTGTATAGCAATAGGTTTGGTTTCGCTATGAACAACCATTTTTAAGTTCCAAAGGTAATTATCAACAAATGGACAACTGATTCTTAATACTGTGTTAACTATCACAGGATGTGATGAGCTACGAAGATTGCAGCTTAAAATGGATAGGGTCTAATAATTTGGCCGTCTGAGGGCAGGCGAGAGGATGTCACATCCAGAACTACTCTGTCCTCCCGGCAGAGACGGATAGTTTGTTAGTTTGTTAAGTGTCCACGTGGAGGGGCGGAGTGATATGGTCGCGCTGTCTGTAGCACAGCAGTGTGAGCAGGTCTCTTTATAACTCTTGTTTATAGTTGTTTATTATAATAAGTGACTTCACGTTCACAAACAAAAAACCCAACACGCGACTCACAGAATTTACAAACAACTTTAGAAAAAAAGACAAGCCCAAAGTCGATGATAATAAGCAGACTTAGCAACAGTGGCAAGAAGCATTTGACACGATGATCATACCAAATACATGGTGGACATACTTGTTTGCGTTGTCACGTTTATGACACGTGGCTTTTTAAGTATTAATTAAGTGAACGTTTGTAATTGACTTAGCGCACCACTAGATAGATATAAATCTTACACACTGGGGCTTTGAGTACCACTAATACAAATGTTAACGTGTGTATGAGTGCTGATGCCTTGTTACGACTGATCGCAGCGCGAACAAAACGAGCTGTGTAATAAATAAAGCAGGACTAATGGTGGTTACCCTCTTAGTATGAGCAGAGCTTTGAGCATTAGCAGCTGACCGTACTTTACTTTGCATACAAGGATTCTTCAAAGATCAGTCTTTAGCAGTCTTTTGCTCAGCCAGCGAGCTCAAGAAAGCTCATGGTCGTGTCCTCCCCATAACACACTGCAGAGAGGTGTGGCCATAGAGAAGAGAGCGAGTCCAGTGTTTTTAACCCTATGATATCACTAGGATTGGAGCTGTGGCTCCTCCACTCTGGGAGCTGTCATGAAAATGGGTGAATGCCGTGCATTCTGGGATTCAGGGTTTTTTCCACTTTTTTTGTCCTTGATATAGTTAAGTCTTTGTCTCCTTCCCTGGCTGGGCCCAAGACTGTTGTTTTCACTCAGTATGACAGGCAATTCCCTCCATCTGGTGTGCATTTCGATAAACAAACAAACCCATTTGGGAATTTCTGTGGAGTTAGACGTTCAACAGTTATTTTTTCTGCAATGTAGTAAAAGCTTGATGGATTTCTGACCCAAATTTGATCATGCAATGTTCACTACAAAGGTGTGTGAAGGTCATACGTGTGAATGTGAAGGTCACACAGGTGAAGGTTACACGTTAGCTCCTGTGCCGAGAGGTTTGTTACAAAGAGACGTCTGAGAAGAATTGCCAGAAAGTGTTTTAAAAGGACAGACTTTTTGAAAAAATGCTTGCCAAATTATTGGATGAGCCATCTGTTGGTCATCTGTCATAGCCTGGCTTCAACCAATCAGATCTATGGAGTAGAGCCAGTTGGTAAAATCAAACTGTTTCTAGTAAAAGAAAAAAACAACAGTCGCTTTTGCCTTTGAGGAGAAAAGGACTTGGTGTTATGCTGCGCTGTTTAAATCAAGAAATACTCACTAGTTCCTATTTAACCAATTCAATAAAAGCCTTTCCTCTAACTGTATTAAATGGTTCTTACAACCTTTGTCCAGAGATGCAAGGATATATGCAGCACCAAAGCAAAGCTTCAGTTTACTCTTATAAGTGGCTGGAATCTGTAACAGAGAGAGTAGCTTAAAACTTCATGCTTGTCATGCATGAGTGTAAAAGGGTTACCATCTGTAATTCAAGCTTTGGTCTTTGTTCTAAGGCAAACGGTTTCCATGAAACCAAATCAATGTGTTCCAGCTGAGCTCCCCATAATAATTTGGCAATGAAATGCAGAAGTTTTTTGATATGTGTTTTATATCTAAGAACGTGTCAGTCATCTCTCTGAGGTCATAGAAAATCTGTGCATAAAAACAAACTCTCAAGTCTGCTCTATCTGTCGGGTGTATTATTGCAAACCATTATTAGACATTTTTTAACTCTGCACTGTAGTTTGCATCTTCTTGTTGCTGAGACGATTATGTTGACAGGTGAAGATGTTTCAGTAGTCAGAGATGCAACCTTCGCAACCTGGGTTAACTTATGCTAAGTTAACCCAGTTTTCTGTACAGTGGGTTCACTTCCCTTTTGTTTGATATAGTCCCAAAATCCAAGGTTTGGACTATGATTCTCCTCTCATCTTATTCCATCACCAAAATATAAACAGAAGCAAGTCATCCAACTGTAATAACTGTCCCGTTTGAAACATGTGTATGGTAAAGACTATGCAGTTATATATTTATATAGGGCAAAAAGGAGAGAAGGGGTGTGGGGGCGCGTTTGACCGGTTTTCCAAATATGGTTGTAGCCAATCAGAGTGAAGGCAACTGGGTAGAGGTGCATAACATTAACATACCCAACCCTTTTACTGAGGAGGGACACTTGTCCTGACTATACAACATGCTACAACAAATAATTTGGAGAATTAACATATATAGCAATATCAACTATATGAAATGGTTTATAGAGTGATGTCATGGCACCTTTTAAATGAAATTAGAACCAGTTGTTTATCAAGCTAACTGGAACCACAATGCCCAAACCAGTAATGGAGTTCAAACTACCATCACCCATCAGCTGTTTTGACTGCTGTTACCACAGATATTGAATATTGACTGGGAGATAGACATTATTGCTGACCAAGGAGTTACACTGACCATCATGGGCCAGTCTCCCTGCTGCTTCACTGTCAAGGGATGAGGCAGGTGCTGCTCCCTTACAAGTGCTGTTTGATGCTGCAACATCTAAAGGATGACTCCGTTTCATTAATATCTTGCTGAATAAAAGAAACTCTATACTGTTTCATTGTACATCTTTAAAATAAAATTACATTTTCTTATGTTTATTGCTGTTAGTTGTTTGTCCCTCGGATCCCTAAGTAACAACTCGGAGAGGCAACTGATCTTTAAAAAAAAAAAGTGTGTGTGTGTTTGTGTGTGTATGCATGTATGTATGTATGTATGTATGTATGTATGTATGTATGTATGTATGTATGTATGTATGTATGTATGTATGTATAGATAGATAGATAGATAGATAGATAGATAGATAGATAGATAGATAGATAGATAGATAGATAGATAGATAGATAGATAGATAGATAGATAGATAGATAGATAGATAGATAGATAGATAGATAGATAGATAGATAGATAGAGGGACGGACAGACAGATAGATCTTTTGAACTGTAACTTCCTCCACCTTGCATTCACTATGCATTTATGAACTGAGTATATGTCTTTTTTTTCTTTTCTTCCAACTTCCTCGTGTGAGAATAAAAAAGTAAGGGAAAATGGCAATTGAATTTCCTCCCAGTGTGTTGATCGGTATATGAAAAAGTGCAGAGCCGCACTGAACGCAACCTCGATCCATTCCCCTGCCCTTCCCCGCACTGTCTCTAGCGCACCACCACTCCATTCCAGGAATAAATTATTTCATTTCTTTTTCGGCCCTCAGAATTTTTATTCATCTCCGTGGTGCTCAGGCCCCGTCCCTGCGGAGAGAGCCCTGATGAATCTGTTGGGCTCACACCCTCTGATCATCCCAGCTCTGAGGGCCTTTATATACATGCCTTTAGAGCTAAAAAGAAAAAAATGTTCCTCCTCCCCTTGCACTTTTTAGACTTCTCTAATATACAAAGGAATAATGCAAGTTATAGAAGAGATTTGGATCTCCGTTTCCTCATGCACACAAGCTCTTCAGAGACAAAACCGCATTTACATTCTCCCACTTTAGAAATGAGCTGGCAATGTTTCTACTTGTTCAGATTAATGATGACATTTAGGAACAGTGAACAGTTTCAAACAACAGCCATTATTCATCAAGGCACATAGATTCAGCGAAGGATGCGGTGTATGGAATTCGGTGAGATAATGAATATGGTGAAAAGTTCCAAATGAATAATTCTTTTTTATAATTGGAGCCCCAGGAGTTGATTACAAGAGGAAGACGCCTGACATATGTCCATATGGGTGCAGTATGTCTGCATGTATGCGTGTGTGCGTGAGTTTGGAAGAATTAATGATGGCAGTTGCAACGTCTCTCGTGCCAAGCTATCAAGTCAGGGTGCTGTGTTGATTGGCGTGTCCTAGAACACTGTCTGGAGCCCCTAACGATGTTGAATAAGCCCTCGGACTGATGTGTACATGTATTTCAAAGATCGGGATTCGATGAAGATAAGTGAACGCTCTGTTTTCATCCAGTTCACCGGGGAATTCACTGCAAGCTTTTCTCTTGGCAGAAAGCACACACACACACACACACACACACACACACATTGAGAGGAGCCACCCACCCCCCTCGAGCAGGCAGTCCACCAGTGGTATCAAATAAGGAGTTTGTCCAATCAGTGTCTTAGCACTAGCATGATACTCAGCTCCAAGGAGACTAAAACTAAGCTTACATCATAGCACAATGTAGCATGCCTCACAAACCATCATAGCAAATAAAACTCATATAATGATGTTAGTACAACAACTAGCCTGCAGTCCGTCTGCTGCGCCAGCGTCTGGCTGATACATTTTGAGAAAAGGGAACAGGGATGGCATTGTGTACTTTCTCTCACTACTTTCTTTTTCCTTTTATTTTTTTATTCTTGTTTTTGTTGTTTTGTTATTATTTTTTTGTTGTTTTGTAAAGCGGACTGAATAACTGCAGGTTTTTGATGACTGAACCAAATCAGAGATCAGACGCATCCAGCTGGTTTGTCGTAGATAGAAAGGAGAATACAGAGAGCCAGGGGATCTGAAAATACTCAAATAGAGATTCTGGTACTTACTAGTCTCGATGACTCTACAAGATTGAGCTCAAAAAGCAGACAAACGTTATCCTCTGAGAATGCTGAATGCTGAGTTCATCATTTTAAATCTCACGCCAAAGCTTTACCTTTTACCCTGCTATGAGATAAAAATCCTTCAGTGTTTCCGCTCTGTGCCCTCCCTTTAGTCACTGCCAGTCCAAGGAAAAATGGTCCATCCCTCACAGGAGGGGGGTTATCAGTGAGCCCATAGGCATAGCAGCGTTAGCTTCTTTGCCCTAAACAAGCGTTATGTCAATAAATCTTCTACGCGGGAAGTTCAACTTTTAACGTTGAGTTTATTTAATTCAATTAATTCAATTACACTTTATTTATATAGCGCCAATTCATGAAACATGTGATCTCGAGGCACTTTACAAAGTCAAAATCAATCATATTATACTGATTGGTCAAAAATTTCCTATATAAGGGAACCAGTTGATTGCTTCATGTTGTTTTGTCAAAGAAATTATCTATGGGATGGTTTTGAAATCCTTTTATCTTGTTTATTATCAATGTTATTGTCAGAAATTAGGTATTTTTGGCTTTGAACACGTACAAGGCCTGTAGCTAACAAAGCCACCTCACACAGCTTGACCTAAAGTAAGCTTTTTGGTGACACTGATGCTGCAGACACTCATGTGACATCTATTGTTATAGGTCTGTGAGTGAACCTTTACCCTTGGCTTGAGACCCTACCTTGAGATTGAAGAGCCGGTAATGCAGCAATGGCAGGGAGCCCACCAGTTAATGATCTGCTTCTTCCTTTTTTCTGCTTTATACAGATCCATACTGCTCTCCTCAATGTCATTGCATTGACATATAGCCACACTCACTCATGCACACACAGTGAGAGCTGCGGACATGGAGGTCAAAGAACAGCTCCCCAGTTTTTAAGAGAGCAACCATTCATTTTTCATTGTATGACGTGAGGATGTGAACAGCATAAGCACCTCCATGAAGTCCCCTCCAGTTTAATCAACACCTGCTCCTTCATCCTGCAGGATGGGAAATGAGGACAAGCAGCTTTGACCTGCAGGAGCAGCTTCAAAGTGTTTCACCATGTACTCAGTTAAATTCCACCTATAAGAAAAAAGACTAATATCAAAAGCAAGATTTGCTTCTTTTGATTTTTTTTTTTTGTCTAAAATTGAAATAAAAATTGAGATGTATGAATGAAAGAAAATGAAAAAGAATAACACTCAGAAGAGTAAAGACATGTTTAGACGCCCTTGTTATAATCTTATAAGATTAAGTACAAACTCCTGCAAGCAAAACAGTTCTGGAGACTAATTGATGGTGACAATTCATAGGGGAACTTTCCCAAGAACTAAATAAGATTAAGGCCGTTTTGTTCTTGCATTTGCACCACCAAGAAGTACTCTGAAGTGATGTAACAGCTTGCAAGCGAGTGTCATAAAGTCACATTTGAGTTGTGTTTGCTTCATTTCATAGAGGTTCAGCAGAGTCTGGGTCTTAGTGTCGGTTCATTACCCTTTCTAATGGCAGTTCCAAGGGGCTGCCTTCCTTTGTTTGACCAATCTGTGTACACATACTTCCAGACTATCATTGTACACAAGGTCACTTGTTACACTTGTGAATATTGAGTACTTACCTTGAGATAAGAGCTAAATAAAGAACAACCGTTTCCTGCAGTTCTCACAGGAAATAGTGTTTTTATTAAAAAAAAAAAAAAAAAAAACTTTCTAAAGAAGTTTTTTCTGGCCTGAATGTACCTTATTATTTTTCAAGTTTGCAAGCTATAAATGCAAAAAGGGCTCATGTGAGAGAGTGAGTAAGTATCCTTTCCAAGACGAAATGTTGCTGAACTCCATCACCTCTTCATGCTTGAGCTGTCAGTCTGGTCTCGCAGGAAAACATAATATAAGCAGCATGACTTCTCAAGACCCCATTATGTGGTGAAGGCATCTAAAGTGTTATTATATGTCAGTGCCACAGGAATAAACAAGCTTCTCTTCCATGGACTTGGTTACCAGGCTGACAAGTCCAGTCAGAGACAACGGTAACGACACCACCACTCCTGTGGGTATGCTGGAGAAATCCAAAACGTGTTTGTTTTTTTTCCTGGCTGTCATTAGGATTTTTTTTTTCAAAGCTAAAACAAATATTTTTACACAATTCTTACACAAGCTAAACGCAAAATAAAAATATACTTACCTTAAGCGAACCAGGCTGTGCTGAAATTAACTCTGACAACATATTGTAAAACATTAAATTTAAAGGCAAATTTTGTTTAGCTTGGTAACCCAACAACCTTTGAAAAATATTTAATTGAAAATACACGCAAAGACATCTTTGCCTTCCTTCTAAACATATAAATGTCGTACATAGACGCAAGGTTAAAAACAAATCTACAGGAAAATGCCTATTGATGTCAATAGGTGTTAGGGTTAAGGCATTAAAAAGACAGACCAGCATGTCCAAAACACTTGCTGCTTGGACCTCACTGCAAGAATTCCTTTTATTTTTGACTCACAAATATACTTTTTGTTGCTAAAGTCACATAAGGATGAGTAATGTGTTGTTGACTCAAGAAACAACAAGAAAAGAACTAAAAAGTGAGATAAAGTGATTTCCCATGCATGTTTATTCAGTCTCGTGAGTCTATGCTGTACCTGCTGCGGCGCTGTGATCTTCACACCTGTTCACCATCACCTTGATCTGCAGCAGCTACCATAAAAGGATGGGTCTTCTTCATCCATGGTGTGAATTAGCCTAGCCAAAGTGGCTAAAAAGGCAGTCAGGCAAAAGATGTCCAGTGCAGCAGGTGGTTTATTTACAAAAAAAAATATTTACAAAAAATCTCAAAAAAGAACTAAAAGGTTTAACATGGCTCAACAGATCAAAACTGAACATAAAACAACCAAAATTAATGTCACGTGCACACAGCTACACTAACCTGGTTCTCCCTCTCTCCTCTAGAACCTCTCAGCTGCTTGTCTTTTATACCCTTTCCCCAAGGTAGACAAAATGGCCTCCAATGGACTCTCCCACACAGGCACCCCACAAACAATTGATACTTTCCCCATCATTGTTTAAGTCAATACAATTCAGCACTATACCTGAACATGAAAACAATGCAAATTTAAATACAAACAGCGTGAAAGTACACAATGCCAAAACTCAATGACAAATAGACTGAAGTAGCTATCGCTTCCCCCTCTTCAGCTGGTACCTTCCTGTGCAATCCCTCCAACAGGAAGGCCTAATTTCCAGGAAGAGAGGTAACACTTCCTCCTGCAACACACTAAGTAAGATCACCAAAATAAAATACACAAGTTAAATAATAAACAAACCGAAACGGCTTGATTTAAACCAAGATGTTATAGTAAATAATCAGTAGAAATGTAAAACATAAACAAACCCAGGATAGTATATATATTTGCAAACTAAAGACTAAATACAATATGGCTAAATCAAACAAACAAGAATGTTACCAATATATAACAGACAAATGGTGTTCTCACCCACTTCGTCTCACATGGTATGAGATTGTTATTAACCCCAACGCAGTACCTCCTGCCCACCTCCACCCTGGATTTTCTGGTTTTGGCTCTCCTCCCGTCTTACCTTGAGAATCTGAATAAACTCTACCTGCTGGATTTGATCACCCAGACCTGACCTTTGCCTGTCTGACCCTGACTCTGTCTCTGCTCCAATAAAGACACAAGTTACTTTGTGCCAACTGCTAAGTTTCAGCGTCCATCCATGCTTGAAGTGTGACAGTCTAAACTCTCTATACTTTTACTGCAGCTAACAGCTCTTTTGGGGTAAGCTTTGCACATCTATAGACTCACATATTTGCCCATTTTGTATCCATTTTACTTAGCAGCTTAAGCTCAGTATAGAGAGCATACGTTACACCAACTTTCAATTCCTACCTCGAATATTTCAATTGGATTTAGGTCGGGCCTTTGATCTAGCAATTCCAAAAATATAAATATGCATTGATCAAAACCTATTCCATTGTAGCTCTGAGTACCTGCAGCATGATTTTCAGATTTTTTGTAAAAACACTGAAAACTGTGCATTTTTCTTCACCTCACATTCATGCAGCATGCGTAAAGGTCTAAATACATAGAACATTGTGATTATAACAGGGAAAAAAATTAAAAGTTAAGAATAGCCTACTTTTGCAAAGCATGGTATCTATGGAAAGATGTAAGTGGTGGTCCCTGAAGAGAAAGGTTTTTGCAGTGAAAGTTGACCACTTCCTCAGTTTAAGAAGCACAAGGTTTTTGGTTAAGTTTGGAGTTAACCTGTTAACCTGTACACCAGACATATCCAACTCCTGTCCTCAAGGGCCAGTCTTCTACATGTTTTAGATTTGTACCTGCTCCAACACATCTGATTCAAATAAATTATTTACCTTAGTATGTCATTAAGGCCTGCAGAGGCCTACTAATTAAGCCCTCATTAGGTTCAGCTGTGTTGAGCCAGGACAACATCTAAAACATGCAGGACACCGGCCTTTGAAGACTGACTTTGGTCACCACTGCTGTACGCCAACAAAGCAGCCAACAAACTTCTCTTTGCCTTTACCATTTTTGACTTTTACTTACATCTTAGACAAGATTACGATTTTAAGGGACATTTTTATAAAGTTGCATCGTTGCTTTTACCCAGTTAGACTATAAACTGCTCAGAAAAGTCCTGTAGTATGAAGCTCCCACTTGTGAAAAGAAGAAGAAAAAAATTGAAGGCAGCTCTCTATAATAATGTTTTCTTTTAAATTAGATGCACAGCCCTGGCATGGTGGAATTCACACATTTGATTTGTACACGGCTCTAGAGGCGTTCAGTGTCGTATACCTGTTTTAGATTTCTGCCACCGCTTGGTGTTGGGAACAAAAGATATGAAACAACTTAAAATGTCACCTATTCTTCTATGTCTGTTTTGTTGTCGTTAACGTTGTGTTACCAAATGACAGCCATTTAAATGTTTTGCACCTCTGTGTAAATAATTTGTGTTTTGACTTTATCACAGCGTATACTGATCCAGTGTTATTTTCCAGGGTTATGTAGCCTGGTGCAAGTCACGTGTGAATAGCAGATGGGAATAAGGCATTTACGGCATGTGATGTCTGGCAATTACTGTCAAATCTCTTATGTAATTTCTCATTCTTTGTAAATAGTTCACACACTCACTTTTCAACTGAGCTGGCAGATAAAGCTCATACTCTCTAAAAGCCATCAGTCATGAAATCTGTTTTACATTCAGTCCAACAAGTCATCTGAAAATCTCGCCGTCCCCCCAGACAACCCTTTAACCGCAATTAGATAATCAAAGAAATGCCTGATTCATTGCAGAATGCGCATCTGTGTCTCAGCCAATCATCCTTGAAACTGCGCTACCCCATGTGCCGTCAGAGGCAGTGCGAGTCTGGGGAAAAATTCAGGCTCAGACGAGCAAAGCATACCTCAGCTCTCTGAAGTGGCTTCCCTTCTCCAAACACTGATCTGATAAGATAGCAGCAAACCCCACCAGGAATTTCTTTTCACCGCTTTTTCAGGAAGGAGCTGATGATAGGGAAGACACACGGAAAAAAGAGAGCTCCTTCAGCTCCGTCTCAAGACACAGCCAGAGAAATCCGCCACAGAGTGGGGAATCCAAGGCCGACTGTTGATTTTGGGCCACCAGGCTGAGTCAGAGAAATCAAAACATCTGCTTTTCCTATTTGATGGGGAAGTAACAACATGGGCCAGGCAGCAGCTGAGCACCTCATGACCCAAGGACAGACACGAGTTAGATATTAGGACCGCTTCGACTCTACCACTCGTTGACTGAGAGTGAATTCAATTAAACCCAGCTGAAAGTCAGGAGGGAATACAATGAGAGTGAGTTCTTCATGGCAGCTCTCTTGGCTCGGGTAATGTTTAATCCAGTGGCCTACTCTGACTACCCCAGTGTGACGGCTATTCATACACTCAGAGTGATCTGAGGCGAACTGAGAAGGAGAGGAGAAGGGGGTTTGTTCAAGGAGACTACTGCCAGCCTGGCTAACAATGCCGTAAAGCGGAGTTTCTCAAACTTTTTGTTCCACTGTGCCAGCAAAATATATACTAAGATCGAGATTTTTAAACTGTTGCACCTTTGAGATTTTGTGGACTTTTTTTTTTAATCTATTTTATACAATTTAATTATGTGTCTTCAATTTTCTACACAAGATGAAATTGCCAATTTGAAATGTAGAAAAATTGCTTATAACATAACAATGACATTTCATGTGAGAAAATCTTAGTTATGAGTTTTACTGTTTGAAAAGCAAAGGCTAACTGGGTGTAAACCTGGGATTTTAATTGTCTTTAGCAACTTATCGTAGCACTTAAAAATCCATGCGTATGTAAGAGAGCATTTAGAGCCTTACCTTAACTCTGAGCTGCCAACATTTCTAAATCTAGGACTGTTCAATTAGAAGCAAAGACAGAAAGTTCAAAAGGATAAAACAGACACAGCATCTTTGCCATAACATCTTGAGCCTTCTTGTTATTTGCTGAAGTCTTCTTGTCTCACAGTTTGAATGAACCAGCGATCTCTCAACGTAAGCTTGAAAAGTATCGTTACTTGCAGTTTCCTTTTAGATAGCTTTTTATATTTCTGTACTTCCTATGACTTATTTTTAAAACCTCACTGAGATTAAAAATAACTTTGGACCTTCTTGACACACTAACACATCACACAACCAAAGAGTGTTGCTGTCCCCACGATCTGACAGGCATTATGGGTGTGTTTACCTAATCAGCAAAAGACTGATTTTATTTAGCTTCTGACTGCCCGATCAAACTGAAAACATTTACCCAATTTTTTTTGCATCATTATTATAGGTTTGTTCACAAATTGTAGTTAGGCTGGCCAAAAAGTATTCTTATTTGCTAAATGCTAGAGAATCTCTGATTGGTGATACAACAATAAACCTAAGAAGTCATGATTTATTTCACGTTTGTTAAAGACTGATGAAAGAGAGCAAAAGGAACCTCAAAAACCGTCACCACTTTGTTCCAGGTTTTCAGCAGTGTTGCCAGGTCTGCTTGTTATCAGCGACTTTGGATGTCATTTTTACTGTTTATAGGGTAGAGGTAGTAGATCTGGTAGCTTGTTTCTCTCGCAATAACTGGCAAGACTGGAGTGGCTTCCTGACTCGCACCTTTTTACGAAATCACTTCAAACCGGACATTAGTTAATGAATTCGACTTCATTAACAGAATGTTTTAGGAAGTTGTATTAAATCCACTGACCTTAGGTTTTCTCATCCAAGAATGTTGGGGTTAGCTGTCAAGGGAGGGGATAAACTATTAAATTAGGTTTAGGTATTAAATCTGCTGACCTTAGGTTTATGTTTCCTTACCTTTCTCTTGGTGTTCGCATATTACACAAAGAAGGCACAATATCCAAAACCTACCATTTGAAATTCCTACACTCATTGTAAAACTGCAGTGCGGTGCCTCTTAACTATTTTGACATTTAGCAAATAGAAATAATTTTGGTAATCATAACTGAGCAAAACAGAAAATATTTAGTGTGATTTGATGTCAGCCAGTGAGATAAAAATGTCAAAAATGTATAAAAAATCTTTTTATACAGTTCATTTAAATATCTGTTTCCAACCATAAGTAGCCACTAAGAACTGTTCATGGTTAACTTTACTGGAAGTTCTCAAAGTCGTATTGAATACATATCTCTTTTGAGAAGTTTTGCTGCAGGACGAATCTGCAGTATATGCTTTCACAACTCATATTTGTGGCTGTTGGTGTTTATAAGCTATGAAAACAGATCATTCATTTTTTTAAGCCCTTGCAAAAAAAAAAAAAAAAAAAGTGTACCAACAGGTAAATCTGATGGTATGTGTCTGGGAACAGTGGATGGAAAAAGATCTGCGTCACTTCAAATTGTCAGTTAGAGGAAATCAATTATCACTTCCAACGATCTCAGTGACAAAAACGAAAGCACAGATAAAGATCAAAGTGGGAGGGAGGTGGCACAGGGGTAAAGGTACTAAAGTACAGTGGGCGGGGAGTGGATACTCTCAGAGGGAGGGGGAAAATAAACAGTAAAGAAGCAAAACGGCAAAGGAATTTGTGAGAGGAACTGAAAGCAGCGGATGCCGGTTTAGAGAGGAGGAGCACCGCAGAGACAGGAAGATTACACATACAGAGGAATTAAACAAAGCTCAGACAGAGCCAAGAGGGGAAAGGTTGGTTAGCAGCAGGTCTCTGTTTTTTTTTACCTTAGCTAATTACCACTTTGCTCTCACTGCGGTAACAGAAAGACAGAGAGAAAACAGCAATCAGAGAGGACAGAAAAGGGAGACAAGAAGCAGCCAAGGAGGGAGTAGTGGCAGCAGTTAAAGAAGTCGAGTCAAGATTAATTGAGGAAGAGAAACAAAAAGCAGAGACGAGACTCTGAGGAGCGGGTAAAAGTAAGGAGAGAGCGGACATTCATTGACAAAGAGCTGGACTCAACTCCACGGATTCCTGACATCAGCAAAACAGGGGGGAGGATACGGCTGTTAAGAGGTCACTGTGGTCCAAGTGCTGCGTGCCTGAGCAGGTCTACTATGCCAGCAAGACAGCAGAGATAAACAAACCCTACCACAGTTACTCTGTTCACCTCCAAAAGACACACTTCCCTGCAGCAGCACAATGTTGATGAAAGAGTATCGCATATGCATGCCTTTGACGGTGGAGGAGGTAAGTCTGTTTGTCTTTCCCACGCTCATACACACACAAACAGAAACACTACCCACCCACCACTCTAAACCTGTGGACTAAAAAGAAGGTGCGTTTGAAATGTCATCATATGTAATCAACTTGCAATCTAGAAAAGTATAAATGAGGCGATGCAGAAGATTATCTGTGGTTGTTTCGGCGAATTGGATCTTACGCAGATGTTGAGCATCGTACTTACAATATATGAGTTACTTCATTATTATTATTGCTCAGTAACAATTGTATTTACCCAGGTTGCCCTGCGCTGTTTGCCACTTCCTGCTTTTGGAGCAGCCTCTTGTTGTTGAATTGGCCGCTTGGCATTCACATATGTATTCAAACTGCTCCAGAGTTCAGTTCAACCAAGCCAAGACCTAGGTTTTGAGACATACCCGAATTTGCTTTTTTGGTCAGCAACATAGTTCAGTTGCTCAATCACACCTCCCCCAAACAAACCAAACCTTCTGACAAAGAAACCTGAGTCTGATTAAAGCGGACTAAAGAGGGCTGGTGTGAATGTACCCTTGAAGCACCCTTAGTTGAAAGGGTCAATGTATAACACCTGGGCAGCATCCACACAAAGTCAGCTAGTATTACCATACTATGCATGTGTATACTTTACAAGTGAGGGAATTGTGTAGCATTCAGAGCAAATACAGAAACTAGTCAGACTGGTTACGGCTGATAAAGAACTGAGCTCAGACGACGGCATTTGAGCAGCAGTTTTATAACCATAGAGATCCTATTATGGGGAAAAGAGAGAGAGAGAGTTATTCCCTCAAGTGTCCTTCAAAAGGAATGTCCTCATCCTCTCCTGTATGTACTTCCACTTCCCCCCACCTATCCCCATTTTCACCTCTATCTGTTACCACAACAATGACAGTGACAAATAACAGTCCGGAATGGGATTTACGCTATCAGTACAGGACACATAAACTTGAGCTTGCAGCAAATCCTCTTTTGGCTGTATGTAATGCAAGTTTAAATGCAGCTTTGCTTGAGGATTTATCAAATCAAAATGGCTACCTCGTTTTATGCCATTTATGACATTTAAACCAACGCTCTAAACTAAAAAGGTGGATAATGCTCATCTTAAAAATTATCACCATTTATGTAACACAATACACCGCTACCATGTCGAGGAATGCTGAGAAGTGCTTTCTGCAGATGGAAAAGCGTACACGGCAACAGTAGCTCAGATAATACCTACTTAGTGTTGACTGGACCATCACTAAGGTTGATGGGTCAATCTCTACCTCATTTTGGATGATGAAGAGACCAATCCATATACACTGACTAGCCACTTGTTTGGGCACACCTTCATAGTGGAACTCCTCTTTGTCTTCAGAAATCCCAGAATTCTTTGTCGGAAACATTCATAAGATGTTTTGGTCCACATTACAATAATAGTATTACACAGTTAAAGCATATCTGTTGCCTGCACGTCCATGATACGAATCTCTCATTTCACCACACCTCAAAGATGCTCTACTGGATTGAGATCTGATTACGGTGGAGGCCATTTGAGTACTCACTGTTATTTGCAAGAATCCAGTTTGAGATTATATGTGTTTTGTGTTACGGTGCATTCTCCTGCAGGAAGTAACCATCAGGTTTCAGACCTGAACCTTCAAAAGCATCTAAAGACAATTACAAGGTCGGCTTTCTATCACCTGAAGAACATTTCTAGGATTAAAGGACTAATGTCTCAGCAGGATCTAGAAAAACTAATCCATGCGTTTATTTTTAGTCGAATTGATTACTGCAACGGTGTCTTCACAGGTCTGCCTAAAAAGTGGATCAGACAGCTGCAGCTGATCCAGAACGCTGCTGCCCGCGTCCTCACTAAGACTAAGAAAGTAGAGCACATCACCCCAGTTCTAAAGTCCTTACACTGGCTCCCTGTATCTCAGAGAATAGACTTTAAAATACTTCTGTTAGTCTATAAATCCTTAAATGGCTTAGCTCCTAAATACATCACAGACTTGTTATCAGCGTATCAACCATCCAGACCACTCAGGTCTTCTGACTCCAGCCTGCTCTGCATACCTAGAACCAGAACCAAACATGGAGAAGCAGCTTTTAGTTCCTATGCTCCAATTATCTGGAACAAACTTCCAGAAAACTGTAAAAGTGCGGAAAGCCTGAGTTCTTTTAAATCAGGATTAAAAACACATTTGTTTAAAATTGCCTTCAACTGTCCTAGTTAACTGAATCACCACTTTTTTGTTCTATTTTCTATCTATATTTTATTCCTACTTGCTCTTATTCTGTTTTATTTTGCTATGTTTTAATCATGTAAAGCACTTTGCATTGTCTTTGTACTGAATTGTGCTATATAAATAAATTTGCCTTGCCTTGCCTTGCCTTGCCTTGCCTTGCCATCAGAAGAAGTAATTTTCACCATGTTCCAAGTCATGTCCAGAATCCCAAAATGCATTTAACTGAAGCCATGTGATTTACTATTTGTGCTATTTGTGGGAGAGTGTTAGGAAAGCTCACTCTCAATCATTTTAGACCGATGGTGGAATTTGTTTTGCTTTCAGAAGGCCATCCTGGGTTTACTAACACCGTACAATGGCCAGACAAACTTTTTCGATCTGGAACACTTTTAGCATTGTACCCTTAAAAAAATTCCAGTACTTTTCAAACAAAGCCATCCTCACCTTGTATGTCAAATGTCTGCAAACTGAAAAACAATTTGTTTTTCAACTTATGTTAACTAATGATGTACAAAAAATACTTTTCTGGATTAGTGGGGTCGGGGGAGTTAGCACTGGGTAGCAGTTCTCTCCTTATTGAGTCTACCAGGAATAAGAACTGCAAATGCATGTGCCAACAGCAGAGTGCCACTGCTTTAATAGTTTTCAGGTTTACCATCTTGGTAAAGTTAGCAGCATGTCTCACTGCTGCAAGAATTGTAATTATGTGAGCTAATGTTAAAACAACCTATTCAACAACACAAAAGCTATATGAAAATGTTCACTAGAATCATCTGACTCTGGTTGCTATATTATAAAAAAAAATCAATAAATGAATTGTAAAGAACATTTTAAATTGTTGCTTTTTCAACATTGTGTAGCAGCTAGCTATGCTCTATTGCTTCCAGTAGATTCTGTGTAAATAGGAACACGAGGAGTTTTATTTTATTTTTCTTTTTTTTTCTTTTAACACCATTTATCTTTATATGTTCAGCACAATGTTCTTTGCTGGCGCTTGTGTGAAGTTGCTGTCTGAATCTTCAAGCCACACTTTCCTTGACAGATCAGTAAAATTGCTAAGAGTGGCACAGGATAGGGAGAAGAGTTGCATGTTTGCCATTGCTGATCTAGACCGTTTCCTTTTGTGTGTTTCAATTTATTGCTCACGTTGAGTCAGTGCCACCCTGTAACGTTAGCAAACTTTAAATGGTTCTTGCCAACGACAGCATTCTGTTAGCCTCAAGCGAAGGTCTGTGCTTCCTTTAATTATTTTAATTCATATTTTCATGAAGATTACCTACTTTTTAGTAATACATTTATAAGGTAACACATCAGAGCAAAGCTGAGTTTAAATATTGTGTATGGAAACAATGAATACCAATTACTCGTTATATAATTTAAAGTTTAGAAATAATAGTAACTGTAGAAGTAGACTAAAATTGAGTACATTCAGGGTTTAACACTCTCCCATAACAAAACTCCACCTGTGGTTCAGGATCCTTCCAAAAAGTAGTTTTGGTTTGGTTTGGCCCTGGTTGCACTAGCAGAAATATTGAGGTGAGATTTTCCATTATATGTGAATGCATCATAGGCTAAGCTGTCAGACAGCAACTTCTGGCCGTTGAATCTGTTTATAATTTATCCATTTGTGTTTCAGAGAGATGTGGATGTGCCTTTATTCATCTTCAAACCTTAATCTCATTATAAGGTGCCTATAAAGTGAATCAGACTATAGTGAGAGTTTTTGCTCTGACAACAAGCACTTTCTACTGTTACAGAACCACAGCAACTGTGAATCATACAATAACAATGACCTAATAACAACTTTACTTATTCTCTTGTGATGCTATGCTGTCGCTTGTCAAGCTGGGTGCTGAATACTGAAAGGGAAACAGACAGCATGACCTATTTTCTGAATAAATTGGACATAAACTGAATGTAATTGCCAAAAATGTAAATTTAAAAAAGTCAATGACCTCATGACAAATTTAACTACGTCCACTTAGATGCAGCAGAAGGCTGTCACACCTTTGCTCCCCAAACACTTGCACTAGTTAGAAAAGAAGTGCATCAAAGGTGAAATGCATATTACAAAAATGTAAGAGGACTTTACATTTCACAAAGTCGTTTTTATTTGCTCTTGTTTAGACCTGTGTAGCTTACGTTTCTCAAACGGCCAGCATAAAGGGCAAGGTGAGAAAGACCATTAGTAAACATTTCATAAATGTGCATTTTCAAAGATATGATAAATGTCAGAAAAATAATCCATGCCTTTACCTTGATTAATCTTAATGGGTTTTTAGTTATAATAATATTCATATCTGTTACTAATTAAATGAATAAGAATGAATTTCAACTTTGATTGCAAAACCCATTTGTACTACGGAGAAGTTGAAAACCTTTCTTATGACCAGTATTTTTACATGAAAAAAATTTATTTAAGACCCACCATACATTCAGAAAGAGGACTCAGTTGTTTCCAAACACTTTTCCTTAGATCTACTTTGATTTTAAATTTGATGTTAAAAAGCTTTAAAAAATAATATGACTTTGTCATTGCCCCTAAAACACTAGTAAATGACGGTGGGATTGCTAAAACAAGGCAGTTTCTATTTAGCATCTTCCCTACTGGAAGTTGAAGCTGGGCACTTAGATATGAGAGCTTTAAATCATAAGAAAACTGAAGTATATTTTCTTTCATTTACTTGCATTCATGCTGACACTGTGAGCAGAGTTTCAAACCTGACGTGACAAGCTATAATTACACCTTTCCAAAATTCATGATGGTTGCATTTATTTAAAAGGTCTTTTAAATAAATTAATTAAAACAACAGTGGTAGGTAACATGTTGTCAACTGTCAACATGTGACACTTGGCAGCAGCGCAGTCCACGGGTGTGATTTAAGGACAGATAACTTTTTAAACCTCAATACCTCAAAAGGTTTCATAAGGTAAACGGGTCTGTTACATGTATAGGAGGAGCTCAGTGCTGCTGCCTTAAAGCACACATCACTGTGATTAATTAAGTCCGATGAATACCCAATGAGTAAATATTGAGTGTTGACATTACACTGTAATTGGAACAAGAAGGAGTGTCACATGATGTCAGCAGTGAAGGATGATCTGTAGTTGTCTGCACTCCTCCTTTTTTCTTTCTTTCTTTCTTTCTTTCTTTCTTTCTTTCTTTCTTTCTTTCTTTCTTTCTTTCTTTCTTTCTTCCTATCTTCCTATCTGTTTCTGTGTTACTTGCATTTAATTAAAACTCTGCTTTTGTGCCACACAAATATAGGGCAACAAAATGAATTGCATTACAAAGGCAACAGAGGAGGAGATTACTTTTAATAAACCGCTCTAGTGTTGTCATTGTAAAACCATTAAAGCTTATTAGATTTTAGGGAATAATTCAGCTGTGATTTGCTATAAATTACAGAAATAAAGCAGCAACTGGTTAACGCTTGAAGTAAATACAAAACGGTGTAATCTAGGCTCAAAGATATGACAAAAAAGGGACTGCAGATCTCTTACAATACACAAGTGATTCTATCAAGCTGAGCACAGCAAGGATCACTTCACATGCCCAAAGGAGCAGTAAAAGAAAATACGCTATTCACAGAGTCTCATCTGCATCAGGCACAAACTGCTGCTGCAGCAGAGAGCAAAGTCCCATCCTCCTCATTAGGACTGTACATATTCACCCTCCCTGGCCAAATAAAAATTAAAAAATAAATAAAAATAGACATTTCAAGGCAATATTTCTACTCACCTATGGTTTGTAAAGGGAAAAAAACACAAAAACTGAAAGCTTGCAGCAGACAAGCCAGGATCAAGTGTCTGTCAAAACAAAACCTAACACAGGAACTGTGGACGTGGCCTGTTTTCCTTTCCCTCTCACACTTTCTCATAGTAGCCTAGTTTTTTCATTAGTACATTAAAGGAAACAATTACTTCACCAAGTTGATGTAACAAACATTTTATATGTGAATTTTATAAAGCTTCTTTTGACCTGTGAGGTTTTTAGACATATTTCAGCTTCTGTTTAAATGCCAAGTCAATCTGTTCCTATTAGAACAAAATCACAAAGATGCCCTAACCGACTTCCCATTGTGTGCTGCAATATTTTATGTTATTTCCCATTACAGATTTAATGGAGACTATTTTCTCTGTGGTCAGAGCAGCTATTAGTTCAGAAGATTAGACAGACTGGTAAATATGAAAGATGCATGAATGCTAAATTTACGGGACATTCTTGGAACAACTGCTGCTTCATCAACCAGCTGACTAACAGTCATAGTGGAAGGAGCAGTAAGGAAATGCTGTTGGTCATCTTCTTGCAGCCACACCAGCTGCAGCCTACTTACTATTGCAAGATACGTCTGAGGATGTTCACTGCTTTCAATCTTTCTTCTACTATCTTTCTCACGTTTTTAGTCAACCGTTATTGTGGTGCACATTGACGGTTGTGGGGCACATTGTTTTGTGGGGAGAGGCTGCTGTTCGTCAGTGAGTGCTGTTATTATTGGGCGTGAAGGTGTCTCTTCATCAGAAACCATATTTAGAAGGGTGGTGTCAAGGTAGGATCTGTGGGGAATGCCGGCCTCCAAGGTTCACACGTAAAATATTGCACCATAACAGCATAAGGCGTTCCAAGGAAAATAAATTGAAAGTAAGGTAATTGAACGTTTTAGTAGTGTGATGCGGTTATGTATAGCATGCTAAACTCTGGCATCAATGCAAAATACAGCTGCCACGCAATACAATGTTGTGATCAATTCTCAAGCTTATACTTCAGTCTGTAAAGCAGAGGTTCATATAGAGAGAAACTGAAAAAAAAAAAAATATTTTCAAAGAGCAATACCTTGGCAATCTAAAAGACACGTGCCTACGCAGAGATGTAAAAGCACTCTGCTGTAACCCTAATAAGCCTGTATTAACCGAGACGGAAAGGACTTCTCATGATAGAAATTGCAGTTCAAATAACAAATATTTGCAGCATTCAGCTTAGATCTCATGGTTTTAACTAAAAGATCCAATACTGCCTTTAACCCTCTACCTTTCATCACCGTAGAAAGCTGCTTCTGGGATTTTTGTGTGCACGTTCCCTCCTCTCAAATCCCCCAGTCGGCCATGGCAGATAGATGCTCACGCTGAGCTCAGTTCTGCAGGTTTCTTCATTTGCCTGTCTATTGCTGTGACATGCATGCTCCTAGTAGGAACTGTTCCAAAGTTAACGACTCAATGCTATCGACGGTTCATTGTCACTACGTGCTTGTAAAAGAAAGAGTGATTGCTGCAAGTCAATGACTGAATGCAAGCCAGCACATTGGATGCATTGGGATGCCTTAGAAGACATCAGTGTTAAATTGGAGTGTGTGTAATCAACCTTGAATCTGTCTGTATGACTGAGTTGAAGTTATTATTATATTTTGTTTATTGAATTGCCATGAGATGATATTTGCCATGAATTGGCGCTCTATAGATAAAGTGATTTGAATTACTGCCATGGTACTGATCAGCATAGGAGCAATGAATGCAAGTAGTTGAATGTATCACTTTTCCACACAAAACAGTCTGTGTTTTATTCATAAGGCTTTTGACTGTAATACAGTGAGCTGTCAAAAGTGTTATTCTCAGGGTGCCATCTGTCACATGACTCAAACTCTGCAAGTCCATGTACGCATAGTTTTCTCACAAGAACATGTTGTTTGGTAGAAAAAATACTTTAAAGCTGGTGTTGTGGTGCTCAGAAGGACATTTCTGGAAATAATACAATTTTTGGTTACCACTGTACAATAGGGTTCCCCTTATAAATGGCTAATGGATAGTTTACAGATATTCAATTCAATTCAATTTGGTTTTATATATATATATATATATATATATATATATATATATATATATATATATATATATATATATAGCGCCAATTCATGAAACATGTCATCTCGAGGCACTTTACAAAGTCAAATTCAATCAGATTATACAGATTGGTCAAAAAATTTCCTATACAAAGGAACCCAGTTGATTGCATCAAAGTCTTGACAAGCAGCATTCACTCCTGAAGAAGCATAGAGCTACAGAGAGAGTCGTCTGCATTGTCCATGGCTTTGCAGCAATCCCTCATACTGAGCAAGCATGAAGCGACAGTGGATATGTTATTAATTCATCTGTAAACACTTTATAAGAGTTTATTATGCATTAATTTAGTGCACGCAAGAGACAAAACTGACCTGTGTGTGCTTATTAGGTTGTAACTTAGTCTGAAATGTTTAATAAAAGCAACCATAGATAAGTTATATAGTTAAATGGATTTGGGTCACAATTTGGCAAGAAACTGGTCAGTTTGTCTCTTGCTCTAACTTAATTGATGCATAACAAACACTTAAGCATGGTTTATATTGTGTTTACAGATTAATTAATAACATATCTATAAATTGTTTACAAGCTATCTATACGGGGAGCCTAATTGTAAAGTGGTACCAAACGTTTTTTTTTGGACCATACACTGAGAAAAATCCTTATCAGCGGATTACCATGAGTAAACATGCAGGTGGAACATTTGGTGAGAATTGGTCATCAAAGACTCAATCTGAGGACATGAACAGACAAGTTTTACCATAGAGGGTGTATAAAAAGTGAATTAACGCATTCCGTTTCCTGAAAAACTGAATGCATCCTTGTCCATCAGACATGGGCTTGGACTTTTTCTTTTTTGCTTATCATTACTGAAATCAACACTTTTGTTAATATAAGGAAAGATTGTGTACCAAAGGTTTGTAAGGATTTTGATTCAGGGGAGAAAAGACTGAATGACACTATGACACAAACTTTCAACTTGTATTTATTGGAGACAATACATCTTAAGAGCACGTCAGTCCAGTTTACCTCAGTTTATTTATGATGTGCATATTCTCCACCCATGTAATCCTAAGAAAGTTTCTAAGACAAACAGGGCCAATAAACAAATCCAATTCTGTTAAATCCAGTCTGGTGCAAACTTATTTCAGATCAATCAAATTATTAGTCCTTAACACACTTCAGTAATAGAACTGGAATCACACCCTGTCACCTACAGTTAAATTCAGTCCAAATATTATACAATTTAATCATATTAAGTTGATCATTAAATGCAAGCTGATAAAAAGTTATCTAACAAAGCAAGCCAAGCTGATTTAATTGAGTTATTGACTTTGTTGCCCTCCCTTATTCTGAGCAAGCATAGGCAACAGTGGAGAGGAACTACCCTTTCCACCAGCTAGAAACCTGCAACAGAACCATGCTCAGTATGAGCAGCCATCTGCTGTGACCAGCTGGGGGTTAAGAATGCATTAAAGAGACGGAGAAGCTTCAGAAACACTGATCCAGGTCTGCGGGAAAGAAAAACAGAGTACATAAAGTGGAAGGGAGCACTAGCTCACAGCTAAACATATGGGAGAACTTTCAGAGGAAATTAATAAACATTACACATAGTTAATGGTTGAAAATCTACATCACTGGCTCAATCAAGAGAAAAAGACGCACTCTAGAGGGAGAGAAAAACAAATGGTACACAGTTAATGGGAGCAAAAGCTCGGTCATTCATTTCATCTATGAAAGAGCCACTGCTAAACACAGAAGCACTGGGCCAGAAGTAATTTCTACGGGAAAGAGAACCAAAGAGAGTACACAAAAATAAATATAACAATAGCTCTGTCAAAGAATTTGTCCAGGAAAAAATTAGATGCACCTTGCCATGGGTACTTTCCATGGGAAATATAAAAAAAAACTATTTTCAGTTATGTTTCCTTTTAGGAACATGTTTTTTAAACACAAGTGGGTTTTTTTTCTCATAAACATCATCATGGTCCTTTTCTGTGTTCCAGTACAGGATTGGCCAGCTCTACATGATCAGTAAGCACAGCTCTGAGCAGAGCGGTGGAGGTGAGGGAGTGGAGGTTGTGAGGAATGAGCCGGATACTCACCCTCAGCATGGCCCCGGACAGCTGACCGAGAAGAGAATCTACCTCAGCAGGTACGAGATCATCTCTTTAAAGATTGTGTTGCTGTACCAATAATCCTGTTTGCAACCCCAGACCCAGCCTTAAATTGTCAGTTCTATCACTCTGATAACAGCTGTTCCATCTTTAGTCTCTTGCCCTCCTGTAAAGCTTTGCATCTTTTACATCCAAACTTCAAACAGGCGATAAAGCATCATTTCCACACAATGACACCCCGTGTGGACTGTAACCTGTCTACATCCAAAGTCCAGGATTTATTTTTTTTGTCTGCAACAGGCTTACTGTGAATTGAAGTGGAAGCTGTTATTATTCCCTGAAGCTCATCATCCAGTAAACCTTTAAGTGTTCTAATTGTGTAAGTACAGGCCTCCAGCTGGGAGGAAAACGTCCACATCATCTTGATGGCTGTAATTGCAGGATAGGAAAGAAATCTAAGCCTCTCACCATTCTCTTTCTTAGTGCAGAAAATGGAGCTGTCAAAGGCTTCAAAGCATGTGAACTAAAAGTAAAGATTATCAAAAACAAATATTCGCATTACCAGTAGACGCAAATTACATCATCCAAACCATTAATCAGTAGCGTGCCTCTTAATGACACTTTAAGTGGGGTAAAAATTAGATTTCCCAAAGAGCAGATAAAATATTTTATTATATTTCTACAATTAATTGTTTCAAATGTTGTCATGAATCAGAGCAGAGGACCCAGAATTCAACTAGACCAGCAGAGGTTCAGTAAAATAATATTTATTAACAAAATCCAAAAAGGGCAGAGAAACAAACAGTCCAGTTGGGCAGACAAGGCAGGAACAGACAGAACCAGGGTGGCTCAGATCTCTGGGGACAAGGGGTCAAAAATCCAAAATTAAACCAATGAACAGAAACTTGCAGCAGGAGACTCACCCATACTCAAACAGACGACCTGGCACTGATGTCTGGTCTCAACAGTTTATATGGAGGTGGAAGCAGGTGAAACCGGTGAGAAGTGATTGCAGCAGGGGTGGAGTTAGGCAGGTGTGCAGAATAAGTAATTAGACCAGACATCAGTGCTGAGGCTCAAAACAAGAACAGATCAGACAAATATAAATAGCTGACAAGACAAGTGGACAGAAACAAACTACACACACACGATCTAATAAAGAACAAAACAACCCTGAAATACAAACCTAAAAACAGAAAATAAAGCTAAGACTAAAACTGATGACAAAACAGGATAAACTAACAGTAAACAAGAACCTAGACAAGACAAAACTCAAAGCAACCAGAGAACCTAAGGAAGGAGGGCAAAATACCTTAAACATAAACCAGAACGTGACAAATGTTGTAAAATATACATTCCCTTAAATTTAGCGTTGCATAATATAATTCATGAATACACAAACATATAAGTACAGCTATCCCTAAATATTGATTTTGTACTAAATTTGCAACTCCATTGCAGTAAATTTAATAAGAAGTTCAATTTTTCCCATTTCATGTGCTTAACTTGAGTTTACAGTCAGCATAAAAACTCCCTTGGAGACACTCCAAAGGATACCACATAAGTATAAATGCATTAATTTATGACTTTATACGCTGCCTGCTGGCAGCTTGGAGAACACATTCGGCACATGTGCTGTATATCACAAAGAAAGGGTTTCTGCCAACACAGTTTTTTCTTCTTCTTCTTCTGGACGATGCACTACTAGTTTAAAGGAGCTGAATATTAGCTGCATAAAAGAGATGGATATCTGTCTCAAAAGTGAAAGACAATATGAAACTCTATAAAATGTTAATGTCTCTAATAGCCACTGAGTGGTGGTTCATTTTAATAGATCGCCTTCATAAAAAATATATACTTCTCTAATTAAATACTAAATCGCAAAACATTTTTTCAAGAAGTCTTTATTGCATGGTTGAGGATATAATTTCTGTATGATCCTTGTGATGTTGGACATGAGACAAATATAATTAAATTAACATTATGCCCTAAGTGCCTCACTTTATTCACTCAATTTATTTGTGACAGTATTTAAATATCATAGTTATGGAGCAAGTGCAGTTTATTTGGCATTTCATAGGTGCTACACACATCCAAAAATATGTAACAGCCAGACTGATCTGTTGTAAACCAGTCTGCCAAATGTCTATGAAGGTGAATCTGAAGCATATGTAATCTTCCAATGTCCCTCTGTGGCGTAATGGACAAAGTCCGTATCTTTGATACCGGGAACTGTATCTGCTTGTGTCAGGAAAGGCATTCTGCGTAAAAAACTGCGAAAGCTGAATGCAAGTTATAATGACTTGATGTGGCAACTTTTGAATAAGGACACATGATAGCTACCCAATAATCCAGTAGGGGGTATTATGAAGGGCTGAATGTAAATCCATATCCACTAGTAAGTGTAACACCAGAAAGTAGGTTTTAGCCTAAATTTGGTTACTGTAACTCTAACTCTAGATGGAGGATTATGTTGACAGTCTAAAACCTGAAATAAGGCTTCAAAACGGCATACGACAAATCAGTGGGTTAGGTTGCAGTAGCCATGTCCATTTATGATATAGTCTACAGTCTATTATGCACTGTAACTGATGCTAGATTAGATCAGCAGACAAAGAGCGGGGGAAAGGCTGTGCTGCTATGATTTGGTTGATCAAATGTGTGACTGTCATTAGTTGGTTTAGTGTTAGGTGACTGATAACACTCCAATCAACTCTTTGGGAATAGCAATAACTGTGCACCTTCAATTACATAATTACCTGAGCAATTTTTTTCTCAGGTGGTATTTTGAGTTATCAGTTTTTGCTACCCTCTTGGCAGCCGGTCCACCAGAGATAATGTCTATAATTTAGGTTAGAGATTGCTGTTATGGCTGGGCTTAATATTGAGGTGGGAGTGCTAAGGGCATAAACTATCTGATTGCCACTTCCTTTTTTACTTTGACAACTTACTACTTAAATACCAATTGAAAGGCATAGATTAGCCTCAAAATATCATACACTGCATTTATTAGTAAAAGGCTGACATAAGCCCATTTAATAATGTTACAGTCCATCAGGGTAAAATGTTGCTCCATTCGATCAAATCAAAAACTAACCTACAACAAAAATTTCCCCCTAATTATGGATGAATCAAACTGACATTTTATTGTATTTTATTTATTATGTGCTCATAAAATAATTGTCACAAAAAACTGCTCTGAAAACACTAGGAATCCTGTTAAGTCATTTCCTTACCCGACTCATTACCCTGATGCAACCTTAAGCTTTATTCCAGTCACCACTCCAAACCAAAGTTTTAATCCTTAAATAAACTCTTAAAGGAGTAAAGAAACACTTTAGCTCTGAAGGATTTTTCTAATCTCTGTGAGTGTTGGGTCTTCCTCACTGAGCACACACAGAAATACACTCATGCACATAGGTACAGTGACTGCACAACAGACTGAACTCTCGCTCTATTCCGACATGTGACTTTGAAGCAATTTATCACCAGGGGTGTAATTGAGAATGAGTCATACAATAAATACTGTGCTGGAAGGTAATCTGGTCCAGTAAAACACTCAAGATTTCTTTGTCTCCATCTTTAATCTCCCTCTTGCTCTTCCATACCTTTATTCACTCTGTGGTTATGATTCTTTTGTTCTGTTCTGATTTCAGTAAACTGCCAAGCTGGATAAAAGCTTTTGTCCCACGATTCTTCTATGTGACAGAAAAGGCCTGGAACTTCTACCCCTACACCATCACAGGTGGGCATTTCTTACTCCTCGTTGAATGCTTAACAACTGTCATAGATAGGTGGATAGACAGACGCACCTTCAGACTGTAATTTGTATACTTCACAAGAAACTTAAGCCACAAAAGAGGTCATTGCTAAAGGAGCTGAGTCTTCTGAGTACTGTATCACAGCATTTTGATGGAAAGTTGAGTGGAAGGAATGCAGCGTTGAGAGTATTGTCAAGCCAAGCCTGTTCAAGAGTGGGGAAGATTCATAAGGCATGGTCTGTGGCGTCAGTCACAGCTTCAACAATCACCAAAAAATATGTATCCAGGATATCTGCTACAGCTATTGGATTACTTGTGTCGAGCAATGCCTAACCTGAAAGACAATGTTAGACTCTTGTTATGTGTGCTAAGAGGAAAAAGGAATGTTCAGTGATCAAACGTCCTCTATTCAGATGAAAGTATGTTTTGGATTTCACTTCATATATCAAGTACCCAGAGTCTAGAAGAAGAGGAGAGACACGGATTCAAGTTGCTTGGGGTTCACTGTGAAGTTCCCACATTCAGAGATGTTTAAAAAGTCATGTCATCTGCTGGTGTCGGTTCACTGGGTTTTATAAAGTCTAACAGTATTTTTCACAGTCCTTAATGTTTCACTCTCCTGACTAGCTTTATGGAGATGCTGACATGTTTTCTAGCAGGACTTGGTACCTGCCAAAGATACTATTATCTGCTTAAATGATGTCTGATTTGGCCTTGAATGGAGTATTGTCAACAAGAACATTAGCGACACCAGATCCAGCAATCTAGAGAAACTTCGTTAACACCTCAGCCGAGGTACTGACCAATCTCCCCAACACCGCGCTGCATTGACGCAGTAAAAAATGCAAAAGAAGCCCTGACTAAATATCAAATACATTTACATGAGAATATACAGACACACATTTTGATAGCCTGACATTTCTGTATTGTTTTTTTTTTTTTTTAGTTTTCATTGGATATAGGATTTAATCATCCAAATAGCACTGTACAATTAATCGGTGATTGTTACTTAACCGAGTTCCATCTGTATACATGCATTGCACTCGTAGTTTGTGGCATATGTGTGTTACAATATTTCTGTGCTCATGCATTTTGAGTAATCAATGCTGTTTCTTTCTATCTATATTCAATGTCGCTGATGATGCAGAGTACTCAGTAAGTATTCTCACACATCATCTACTTACCATGACCCAAATATTGGGTTCATTTCTTTTTAGAAGATAAGTGGCATTAATCTGCTATATGCCTTTGTATGCTTTTGGTGTTTACCTCATGTAGGTGTCATTCATCCCCAAGTTCAGTATTCGCATTGAGACGAGGTTTGAAAACAACAACGGCAGCAACAACAACGTGAGTATAGGCCTAACAGGGAGGAAGCAAGGAGGACAGAGAGATCATGGAAGAGAGCGAAGAGAGTGAGACTCAAGGGGAATGAGAGGAATTGCAATTTTCTCTGCAGAGCCACAAAAACGTTTATCAAATTGATGTGGCCATTACAAGGAAAACAAGCAAAGCACAAAATGCAATATTGGCAGATCTATTAACCAGACGTGCTGTGTGCTGATCATGGCTGCCATGCTGCATTTCGTCCATGGCCAATGCGCATCAACACACTCGGACAGAAATTCACAAGCAATTGTAGTTCTGCTCGGCCTCTTGTTTGTGCTCTGAGTAATTGATGAAGGTAAAAAAATAAATAAAAAATAAGACAAGACTCAGCCTGCCACAATATAAATACTGCTTATCAAGAAGAACATTGGGATTCTTATTTTTTCCCTCTTTCCATATACATTGGTACCCTTGGAAAAAGATGTATAAAAGGCTTGAAAATAAATTTAGCTTGGATCGCAGTAGCATAATCTCACAATGATAAATTTAGAAAGAAAAACATTTATTTGAGCAGATTTAGTCAGTGGGGAAAAATAATCCAGTATTACAAAAATAATTTCCTTTTTTAAAGTGCTTGATGCCACAATAACTGGCATCCATAACAATGAATTTAAGCAAAGATTACTTGGGATTTTTTATTATTATTATTATTATTATTTATACATTACCTTTATAAATTAGTGTCAAGGAAGTTTTTATTAGTAACTAATGCCTTAATTTCCCCATGGAGGTATACATATGCACATAATTCTCTTTAAATTAGCCATTCTTCAAAAATGGGAAAGGCAAGAGAACACAACGTTCCAGAAAGGCAGAAGGGCCGTATTGTTCCAGGAAATGGTTAAAAAAAATACCTGCTTAAAACCTCCACGACTGCTACAAACAAGGCTGGAGTTAGGTTTTCTTTGCCACTACGCGCTCTTGCAATGAAAGGTTGATTGATTGATTGATTGATTGATTGATTGATTGATTGATTGATTGATTGATTGATTGATTGATTGATTGATTGATTGATTGATTGATTGATTACTTTGCATCCTTATGTTTGAGTGACATTTGTGGCTGTGCTTCTATGGACTAGGGACTATGATTGACATGTATCATGGATTAACCTGGTTGAATGAAAAATAACAAAAACGCTGACTGGAAACAGAATAGAAGTCACCAATTAGAGACCAGCATGAAGTCACATGGGAACCAAAAGTTTAAAAAAACACATCCACACTCATCTGTCCAGCATCCCATAGAAATTAAAAATGTTACTTACAAAAACAAAACAAAAAACATATAGAATGTAAAATCAAAAATAAGACACATTTAATCAAAAAACAGATATGATCATTACATTATTTCTTTATTTATGTTTACTGTGTCTTTGTTTTTTTTCCTGCAATTTTGAGAGGGGTGGCACCCAAGCACCCCACAATTGACAGAGCACCATCACCCATGTTACTCCTCCATAAAGGCCATATTTGTAGAGACTAATTGCTCGCCTGTCAACAGACACTCCCACCTGAGCAGTTGATATTTGCTGCTCCTCCAAAGTTCCATTTGCCTCTTAGCTGTTCTTTAATTCATCTGCTCCTTGAACGGCCCATCAGTATAGATGTCATGGTAGGTTTGTGGTGGCCCCAAACCTTTCTTTTTGGACTTTTTATTTAAAAAAACATGTTGAAGGCAGTGTATTCTTTTCCTTCCACTTAATAGTTATTAAATTTCTTTATCCCAGTAAAAAAGACCAAAGTCCAGTCAAAAAATAAATTAAATGAATCACAGTTACAGTTACAATATCCTTCTAGACATGGAAACTCTACAGAATCCTTTACAATTCATGGGCACCTCTCCGTCACTCAATCTGTTGTCTGCTGCCAAACTACAACCTTCCACTGGAGATTCTTCTCATATTATCGCGCTGAAAAATACTACCACTTGAAAATAAAGGATTCAAATCAGCATAGTATTTTCTTCAACTTTTTTGTTAAGTGTCCTTTTCAGGTCAGCTGAGAAATCCCACAGTGAGGCATACTGTAACTACCAGACCAAAAACATGGAAAGGCAATGGGAGTGGGGTGGGGGTGGGGGAGGCACGAGAGTTTTGTAACAAGAACAGACTGAACACGAAAACTGAGCACTTCTAGGTAGTGCATTCCATGAGAATGAGCAAGACCTTGAGTAGACATATAAGTACAACACAGTAACAGGAGCATAGCCGAGTGTTATTTCATGTTTTACTACTTGCTAGTTTTATGAAATAAACATTGTCAGTGCAGCATTCCGAAATGTTATGCAAGGTCAGGGAAAAGTGTGTGTTCTTCTTGCTCCTCATCTAAGTTCACTCCACAGTTTCTCAAGACAAACTGTATTCTGCTTTCATAAAACCTCTGTTTCCTTTGCTCTAATATCCCACATACAGCCTTGCGTTTTCCCTTATCCCCTTCTGTGCTTTTTCTCTCTATCTGTTCTCTCATCTGCTTGCTCCAGTGTGATTTCCTCCAAGGGCCTCAGGGTGGGATATACAGTAGTGAGGGGTGTTATGGTGTGTGACCTCCGTTTTCTACACAGTTACTTATCTACTCTTATCCCCGCTCTGTGCTGAGTGAGTAATGCATGTGTTTATGTTGTGTAAGTTAGTGCGCGTTCGTGCAGCTGCAGTCATTACACCGTGTGACCTCCTCCCATCTGTCTGGATCTAGGTGTTTGGGGACTCGCCAACCCCGGCGGAGAACGTTTGCTTCCTGGACATCCTCTCCGACCACATCCCGGAAAAGCACTACAAAGCTTCAGAGGTGCGTGAGGCAAAACCTAAAAGCAAAACAAAATGAGATAACCTAGAATAGGTAGCTTAAAAATTATAAATAAGGCCAGATATTGTTAAAAATGCTTCCATCTGCATCTGTAATGCTGTAATGCTTAACATCTAATGTATGCGTTATTTTCTTTTGTTTTACACACGGCGTAAAAATGTATGCAGCATGTGGGGGTTTTGAAAGGTGTTTTAAAGGTATTACTAATACATTCTCGCAAAGGTGTTCATTCTCCTTTTACTTTTGCCCATTTGTAATGTTACAACAACAAATTTCAATGTATGATTTTGGGATTTTATGTTGTAGGCCAACACACTGTAGGGTATTATTTGTGAAAAGGAAACTGATACAGGATTTTTGTAGAAGTAGAAATCCAAAAAGTATGCATTTGTATTCAGCCTCCTTTACTCTGATAACCCTAAATAAATTCCAGTCAACTCCAGTGCAACCAATTGCCTTAATTTACACTTCATTATAGCAAGAGGTGTTCTGTGAGGGTCTAAGAAGTTTTTTTAAAGAACAATAGTTAGTCAGCATTATGAAACACAGCCGACAGATCAGAGGTAAAGTTGTGGAGAGGTTTAAGTCAGAAACATACAAAATATTAAAAGCTTTTAAAATCTCAAAGAAATCTCAAAGAGAGCTGTTCAATCCCTCATCTTATGACAGAAAGAGCAGAGCACACCTGTTGATCTGTCAAGACATGGACATCCACTTAAAATGACAGGCCAGGCAAGGGGAGCATTTAGCAGAGAAGCAGCAATGATGTCCATGACAACTTTGAAGG
This sequence comes from Fundulus heteroclitus, assembly GCF_011125445.2. NCBI lineage: Eukaryota > Metazoa > Chordata > Actinopteri > Cyprinodontiformes > Fundulidae > Fundulus > Fundulus heteroclitus. The sequence continues at coordinate 27,660,997 of NC_046363.1, forward strand.
AGCTGCAGAGCTCCATAGCTCAGAGGGGAAAATCTTTTGCCAAAACAAATAATTATATACTCCACAAAGGGGCCTTTTAGCAAGAGAAAATCGGCTGTGGTAAGAAGCCAGAAGTCCTACTGCAGTTGACCAAAACCCATGTGGGGGACAGAGCAAAAACATTGTACTCTGATTAGATTAGACCAAAACTGTACATACATGTACATGACAAGTAAAACTTTATAAAAACAACACATCTAAGGAGTGGAACTTGGTGGTGACAAAGAAGCTGATTGGTTATGATAGGATGATGGATTAAGGTAAATTCAAAGCAACTCGCACAAAAAACCTTTCAGGGTGGCAATATGCTTGAGACTGGGGTGGAGGTTTGGTTTCCAGTAAACCCACGACACTAAACATTAAGCTAGAACTACAGTTGAATGATTACAATCAGTGCATAATTCATGTGTTAGCCTGGCCTTGTCAACAACCATATCTAAATCCAATGGAGACTCTATGGCAAGACTTGAAATGCACATTTTCACCGATGTTCTCCCTCTAATCCAAATGAGCTTGAGCTACTTTGTAAAGATTGAACCTTGGAGCTACCATTGCAACGAAACGTGGTTCTGCAAAAAAAATTAAATCCTATTTGAAAAACATTTTGAAAACATATTATATATTCTTTCCACTTTTCTATTATACATTACACTGTCACATAAAGTCACAATAAAATAAAGTACACGTTTGTGGTTGTCATTTGACAAAATGGGGAAAAAAAGGTACATGAGGCTTTTATTCTGTTGCAAGGCACTGTAACAGAAGGACAATCGGTTACGGTTGGCTGTTAAATAGCTAAACTGGTTTCACCTTGTCCTTTTCTTTCGGTATGTACGATTTGGCTACACACTCTGCACACATATGTAAAACATTTGTGTGCAGAGGCTCAAAAACTTTCAAGGTGTACACAAAAATTATAATCCATTAAACCAAAAATGAAAACGGTAACTGGCTTTAGGTTTTTCCATTGAAAAATAACGCAGTAATGCCTTCACACGACTCAGCCTCCCTGCTTTTCCTCACTCCCTCTCATCCGAGATTTCACACCTCTTTAGTGCCTGCGAGCCCTTAGCAACAAAGGTGAATTCACAGGTTTGTGTGCAAACAAGCATGCAGAAAAAGCTTCCAGCATGCAAACACATACAACCAATAAAACAATGTCTCCAGCACACCTGCGGATTATATTAAATTACATCGTGAGAACATAAAATCCCCAAACATCCTCTGGTCGCAGGTGCATAATATGTGGTATCACTTTTTCCTCCTCAGGGCTGTGTTGAGCAACAACCTGCTTACACCTCCACTCAAATATCAGTCATCCTCACACACGCAGAAGCTTATAAGCACAACCGCAGACATCTATTGTGGCCTCTGAGAGAACCACACAGTTGCAAGGTTTTTGCAGATTCAGCATATAACCCCAATATCTTTTGTTCTGTGCAGGATCTGAGTTGCTGGCGGTCGAATAAAACCAACCGAGGACCTCTAAAGCCAGGCTGGAGGGACAACCACAGCCCCATTATGTGCTCCTATAAGAAAGTGCAGTGCAGCTTTGAGGTCTACGGCTTTCAGACCAAGACGGAGGACTTCATGCATAAAGTGAGAAAGGGTTTTATTTCTGCCCACTGCTGATACGAAGACACCGGGTTGAGGACAAAATGACAATCCTCATTTGGTGCTGATTGGATTTTATTATCCAAGTTTGCCTTTTGTGGCATGTTGACACAAATAAATCATCGGCACATTAATTTCCAGACATTAACGTAATTACAGGCACCATGAGGGCGGGCAGTCTCAAATGATCTCTGCACTGCGTCTCGTGTAATTCAGTTGAGCTAACTCTGCTATTTCAGTTCTCCTCCACAACGAGGCAAAGCAATGAAGCAGAAACTGAAGTGTGAAGTTTGTTTATTTATGTTCATGACTGTTTCAGGTTACACTGTTAATGGAAATTCCTACATAGCCAATTTCCTCAGATTAATTAAACAAAAAGATGCTGTGTCAGTGATGTGCTTCACAAAAATACCAATAGTATCATATGACTAGCAGGATAATAGCAGTATTCATCACTGAGTGAGTTTCTTCAGTTTTTGTTTTTTTTCTTGACATTAACCTGTTGAATTTGTAATTTCAGACTATCAAAGATATCCTTCTGGTCGGCCACAGGCAGGCAGTCGCATGGATTGACGAGTGGCATGGTTAGTCAAAAACATACAAATGTTATTTATCATGCAATTTTTCCTCAGGACAACTTTGGTGTTATTCTTTGGAAGAAAATAAGCTTTACACATAGCCTAGCCAAAGTATTATTACATATTAAATTTGTATACATTTTGTCTTGTTGCAAATTTCAATGTATCTTGTAGGGATTTTTATTTAATAGACAAACAAAAAAGTAGATAACTATTGTGAAGTGGAAGAAAATGGAGACATGTTTTAAAAATATTTTGACAAATACAAATAGAAAAGGTATATGACATGTTTGAATTAAACCCTCAAGACCTTCCTTTTACAATAAGTTAGGACTTTGACTTGGCCATTCTAACGGATGAGTAAGCCTCGATCTAAATCATTGTATTGTATTTCTGGCTGTATGTTTACGGTTGTTGTCCTGCTGGAAGGTGAACCTCTGCCTAAGTCTCAAGTCTTTTTGGTCTCTAATGGATTACCATGCGCTTAGCACCATCCGTCTTACCGTCAGCTTTTAACAGCTTTCCTGTTCATGTTGAAGAAAAGCTGGGGATGGTGTGTTCAGAGTGATGTGCAGCCTTAGTTTTCCTCCTACCAATAGCTTTACCAGCATGTCAATTAAAAAAAAAAGTTACATTTTGGTCTTTTGTGACACCAGCACCATCTATCATGTTTTCCATTTCCCTAAAATGGCTTGTGACAAACTGCAAGCAGGGCTTTTTTTAAGGCTGACTTACAACAATGGATTTTTTTTTCTTTAAATTTTTCCAAAAAGAACAGTTATGTGGGGACCACATCTAATAGAACTACTGTCAGCATATTCCCTCTTCTTCTTCAATGGACCAGAGTCTCAGCGCAGACAGGTCAAGGAGAAAGATCCAGAAATTCCTCTTCAGAGCACCACTGTCCAGTTTATTCTCTGGTATTCTAAGGCATTAAAGGGCCAGAAGGAATATACAGTACAGTGCCCACCAAGCAAATTCTGGGACCTGCTTGGAGAACTTAAAAAGAAAGGATTCCAGATTCCATACTCAGGCACAGATGTCTAAACCACTTTTAAAGGCCACACTTTAGATATCTAGTTGTAAAAAAAAAAGCAACATATCCACTTCCTTCTGCATCCGTTATGCACTGCTTTGGGATGAGTAAAAGCCTAATAAATGCACTGAAGTTTGTATTTGTACCATGACAAAACACATTAAAGTAAAAAGGGTATGAATACTTTTTTAAGAAACTGTCTTTTGTAAAAGCAAATGTACATTTTCTGCTCTGTTTTAACACTCTATACATGCCGTCTCCTTGTAGGGCTCACCTTGGAAGAGGTCAGGCAGTACGAGAAGGCGATGGAAGAGAATACCAACACCAAACTGAAATCTGACCAGAACAGCTCAGGTGAGGTTGCTACACCCGACCTGCACTCTACTGCAATACCCCCGAGGTTTGGAGCAGAGATTGTCCTGCTGGATGTGAGAGCTGTGCAGGCGAAGACAGAGACTGGGGGTGGGAAAAGAGAAAGCAAAGAAGAGCACATCAATGGAACATTAGCTGTGAAACATGCATTTGAGGTCTGTGGCAACTGCCGCTGCATTCAGAAGGAGAGGTCAGAATTATAAAACACAGATTCTTATTTAGTACACACATATTTAGGTGTTTTTGTGTCATTGTTAATTGCTTCAATCAACAAACTCCAAAACAGTCTGAATTATTAGCTGTGTAGCGCTAACATGCCTTACGAGAGCAGGTTAGTGGCTTCGCTGTGCCCTACAAGTGTCCAGATGGTAGGAGTACATCTGTGGGAGAAAGGCGGAAAGGGAAGAGCAGTTCGGAGGCATTTCAGAAAACACGGAGCAGCAAGAAGGGAGCGTGTGAAGAAGAGGGCGACTGAGAGACAGATGTAGTGTGTTTTTGTGTGTGTGTGTCTGTGGGCACTTGTGTTTTAGGTTTAGGACAGTTCATGAAATGATAATGCTACTGCGTTGCTCTGATAAAGAGTATAATGCAGCCACCTGCTGCTCTCCCCTCATCATGATCCCTCTCAACATAAATAACCAGCCGATGCAGCACTTAGCTGTAAATGTCAGACCTGGAGGGGGTATGTGTACGGGCGTATAGGAGAAATCAGCGTGTATGTGCACGCATACCCGTGTGCACGTGTGTGTGTGTGTGTGTGTGTGTGTGTGTGTGTGTGTGTGTGTGTGTGTGTGTGTGTGTGTGTGTGTGTGTGTGTGTGTGTGGTCACCCTGCCCCCTGCTGGTTTGTCTGGTGAACCTCAGGAGCATGTGTGAAAAATCAAAGGTAGAATTCCCAGTATGGACCGAACCATCTTATCCCTGCTGGCTCCCTCTATTTCTCTCTCTCTCTCTCCCTCTGTGCAACCCCCCCCCTCCCCCACCCCTTTTTCTCTGTGTGTGATGATGAGAGACATCAAGCTGCAACCAATCTGCAGTCATTGCTCAACCTGCTGCAGCTCGCTGCACTGCCATGAACCTCTACAGGCCATAAGCGGCTACAGCATTCAGTCAGTGTGCAATAAAAAATACTGTTGGTTTCATTTCATTCATCTGCCATAATAAAAGTAAATGGATGTCATTTACTGGAGAGAATCTAATTAGAAGTCGAGCGCATGAGCTGAATACCAATAGGGGATTAAACTAATGGTAGCTGGAGTGTATGGCACAGATCGTCGGAATCCTTTGTTCATTAGAAACTTAAATATGGGGGATTTTTTTTTCTTTTAATTTACTCACTTGTCTTTTTTTACTTTATTATTTTCCCTCCTGGTTTCAGATTGCATCATAAGCATGACGTGAAGTGCACTTGTTTTGTTGAAACATCAAATAAACATCTGTCCATCCATCTCAGGCCCACAGGCTCCAGCACATCCCACAATCTCGCGCTCCATCTCTGTGACAGACGAGCGCTCCCTGAAGAAGATGGGAGTGACAACAGTGGACATGTCTGGCACGTCAGTCCCCTCTCTGCCGCACACTCCTGTTCGCCTCAACTCAACCCCTGAGTGATACCTCTTTCTCCGATGACAACAGAGAAAACAGAGAGTCTAACTTACGCCAGCAAAGGTTATGTGATTTTATTTGTCAAGAAGCAACAGCACCGGCAACATTTCTGTTAAAAATGGTGGGCACAGTACATGAGTGCGGAAAGGCAGAAGTGCCAAAATCCAATAAATGAATAAAATATTTTTGAAGAAATCTATTTATAGTATAAAGGTCAAATGTGTACACATCATCAATAATTAATTTTTACATCAATATATACGATATTAATATCAGTTTAAGAACCACATAATCCCGTTTTTCGTTTGGATGCATCCATTCAGCCATTCATCCATCTACCGTCTTCCTGTTATTAAAGATACGAGCGGACACTCTACCTCTAGTCTGAGCTTAAACTTAACTGGCCATAGAGGTTAGTACATTAATGTTAGGGTCTGTTTGATGTGCCACATAGAACTAAAGTATTTCATGGTGTGCTGTAGCACAGGAATCAGTTATCAAATAAATTGAAAAATAATCAATTATTTTAACCTCATTAAAACTGCAAATTGATTTCCACGCGCATTTTCCATGACACATTTGATATATGATTGACGCTCAAATAGTAATTATTAAATTGATTGTTTTCAATTCATTTTCATTATATGTTCATCTGAGATAGAATCCAAAAGGTGCTAGGTTCGAATCCCACATGGGGCCGTTCTGTTTAGAACTTCACCTGCGCAGGATGTACCCTGCCTCTCACCCACTTACCACTGGTATAGGGTATAGGTACAGGCACCAGCACCTCTGTGACAATGTAAGGACTAACCAGAAATAGAAAATGGATACATTTATTGGACTTTGGCACTTTCAAATACAAGAATGTCAGTAAACCTTCTATGTCTACAGAATGTAATTAGAAAAGGCGTCTCCAAAGCACGCTAAATCTTAGCAAAGGTTAAACCCTAGCAGGAAACACTTTTTGCATTCGTTCTTAAATCTACACAAAAACTTGAATTAGGGTATCTTATCAGGTGAGCTTTTTGGTACCTGTTAAGATAAAGACTAGTTTTTCCAGAGGTAAAATGTTTCTTTTCAAGGATCAAACTTAGTGTTGGTACATTTGTTACATCAGGACAGACTCATTCTTTTTTGAAGCTAAACTAAGCTGCAAACTGCTCTAAAGAAAAGTAGTATTGATTCTCTCATGTAATTGCCTGCCAGATAGCCCAAAATGTTGAATCATTCCTTTAATACCATCACATTATTGTATAGCTATGTTTTATGACTTTCTGTTCGAGTGCACTTGTTTCTCCCAGATAGTGCATGGAAATATATGGTGCACAAATACTTTAAGAACAAAAAAAATGCCTTTTTTGTACAGCAATAAAAAAAATCTCCAAGTGTCTCTATCAGCCTCCAAACACACGTCAGCACTTTCCATCAGTCCTTTAGCTTTAGCGAAGCACAACAACCAGCTTAAGGGGTCTATGATTGTTTCCATAATGCAGCCTACAGACAGATGCATAAGGAGTTTAACAGAGTAGATCTAATGAGAGCACAGGGGAGAAGGGACAGAGGCGCTCATTGCAATGGATCCGCTCTCCCTCGCCACCTCAGCCAATAAGGCCACACCAGGTGTATTGACAGAGCGCAGTGAGGTGTGGTATTGGCCCCCTGATCACATTGCAGGGAGCTGCGAATGCGTCCCGCCCTGGCTAAACTTCAATTATTGGTCAATGATGCAAATATCTATGATACGATTAGCGTGGTTTTTTGTTGTTGTTTTTTTTTTTTATATTGAAGTGGGTTATTATCAGAATAAGCGATTTTATAATAAAAGATTTTGTCAATTTATATAATAAATTGTACAGGTTAATGTTTTGTGTTTAATTAGGTGGAAAGGTTATGTGGGATTTGTATCAATAAATACATTTTTAGTCTAATAAATGATTGCGTTGTGTCATATTTTCTCTGATAAGTAGCACTGTCAGCCACATCGGGTCTGTTTAGATCCATCAAAATGATCAAAACAGTCTGCTGGCACCCTGGCTTTAACCCACAGTGCTTTGTCTATTCAAGACCATTAAACCTTCCACATTTTGTCACATTACAGCCACAATGTTCAATGCGTTTTATGGGAATTTTATAAAATAGAACGCAAAGTAAAAGCAAATATCTGTCAAATGGAAGGATATTATAGGGTTTGGATGTTTTTTTCAACAAATACGAATATGAAAACTGTGCCATACATACATTTAAAACCAAAATGAAACCAGAAAAGATGCCATGCCTATGGTAAGCTTCTTATCAGTAAATTCATGTTGTAAGCAAAATATCTCAAATACACTATGTTTCCATCCAACTGTCATGCAAATTTTGAGGGAAATGTCAAAATGTTGCAAAAAAGAGAGAAAAGGAAAAGATAATTCAAATTAGCCATGTTTCCATCCACTGGTTTCGAGTGAATTAACCAGGTTACACAAAGCGTAATTTTGTCAGAAGTTGATGTTACACATGGCTGTAATAAACAGGAAGTAAAGTTTGCAACCTCTACTTCCAGCAAACAGTATCAGTATCACTGTTTTCCCTTAGGGAATTTCCCCTTACAGCAAGGTGGGACTAGAAAACAGATAATACCCATGCACACAGAAACAATAGTGTAATGAATTTAACAACAATAAAATCAGTAAGCATCCATGTACAATTATCAGTTGAAACAGGCTGAACAACAAATCAAGCCCGATAACCTTTACAATTTATCTGAATGATGGCCTGGCAAGTAAAGAAGTTTTTCCATCTATTTGTTTTTGATTTAGGACACCTGAATCTCCTCCCCAATGGTAGTAGCTCAAATTCACTATGGAGTGGGCTCTTTGAAGAATGTATTTTGTGCTCTGGCTTTTTTAGGACTCTTTTTTTAAAAAGGTTTATTCTAAATTGAGTAATCTCCTATAATATTGCCAGCAATTTCTACTATTTGGTTAATCCTGTCCTTGGTTCCATCTGACAGACTGCCAAACCAGGTGATAAAAGCGAAAGTAAGGACAGATTCAATCAGAGAGTTATAGAAAATGGTCATCAACTTTTTACACACTCAAAACTTACTTAGTTTACGTTAGAAGTGGAGTCTTTGGTGAGCTTTTTTACTAACCTTTTCTGCATTTTCACTGAACGCCAGCTTGTTGTCAATGACGTTTCATGAAGTTACTGGACTGGACTTGTTTAAGTTGTGAGAAGCTTGGGGAAGGATACCCAATAACATTTGACCCAAGTTATACAGTTTAAAAAGCAATTCCACCAAACACTGTATTAAGGAAATGTGTGATATGTTTTACATTTGAAGGAAGTTAAAACAATATTCTCAATAAATTCTCTCAAATATTATTCTTGTAATTTAGCAATTGAAAACTGTATTGTCATCCTTACTGATGTAAAACAGGAAAAGTTTAGTCTGATTTAATATTGTCCATTCAGATTTAGTTTGAGTTGTTTTCAAAAGAAGAGCAAGCAAAAACTGTCCTCTAGATGTGCAAAGCTGGTAGAAACGAAACGCCAAATGACCAGCAGTTGTAATTCCAGAGAGAAAGTATTGAATCCAATGGGGCTGAACACAAATACATGCTGCACTTTTCCAATATTCACTTTAAACACTTTTGAAAATCATGTATCGTTTCTCGTTCACATCCCAATTCTGCTATATCATGTGTTGATGTGTTACCTAAAACCCTAATAAAATAATGGGACATTTGTGGAATAGTTCATGGGGTATGAATATTTTTGCAAAGCACTGTTATCTACTAAACAGCTTGTGGAAACAGTTTTGACAGCTTGCAAACTGCTAACCTGGCCAGCCAGAATGATAATGTATAGCACTCTAGTTCTGCAAATTATCTTCTTGTTTTTCTGGCCACTTGCAACCAGATGGAGCATTATCACCACGTATTGCATCTTAATTAAATATCCTTAAATCATTATGTTTAAGGCAGTTTGTTTCTGCACATTATCAATCTGGGACTACTCCATTTGGAGAAAGGAGGGAATTTCAGCAGAACTCTCCAAGCTCCTAGTGCCCACCTACTACAGGTTAGTTTTAGCCAATCACGGTATTAAATTAAAACGTAAGCAGCAAATGTCATGTGAAACCACAAAAGGTTAGCTAGTCAAGGCACTTCTTGCTGTTCTATCAAAGAAGAAATTGTTAATTCTTATAAAACAGATTTAAACAGCGTCCTCCTGCGCTGGCGTGTTTATGTTGGTTCGGCTGTGGACTCAGCTGCTCTTGCTTGCATTGTACCGGTATGTCACGCCTTAAACGTCAATACCGCAACGTGATTGGCCAGAACTGTTTTTGGTTCGGACACAAACGGCTGAAGGTACAATATGGATTCTCGTGTGTTTCTGAACGCACAAATACCGCGAGAATTCATCTTGTAGGCCAGGCTCGCCAACTGCAAGAAATGATAGAATTTTGTCATATTTAAACAAAAGCTGAGATTGAGAGTTGGGCGTAAGTGCATGCCCGTCGCCACGTGTCAATTTGGTGCTCAAGACTTCTTCATGACAAAAGCCCTAATTATTACAAAGAGACTAGAAAACTTCCTTTGATTGACAGACATGGCAGCTCACTTTGAACGGCATGCTAAATAGCTCTCATTATGGGGCTCATCATTATTGCTTCTTTTATCCACACAAATCAGGAGCCAGCATGACAGATTCTTGCAAGCTTCCAAACAAAGGGGGCTACAGACAAGCATACACATACGCAGGGAGAGAAGAAGAAAAAAACATAAATACATTCGCGCAATGTCTCCTTTTACAGTAGCAGCGGGAGGTTGATATAAAAGAGTGAGTGCTCGCCACAGCCAGGAGTGCTCACAAGTGGTGCAGAGGGGAGCACAACCTGCAGGCTGCACTGCATTAACATTACCTCCTTCTGTCTTACTCCTTTGTCTCTCCCATTAAATTTTCTCTCTCATTATTGCCACCTCCAACACAATCCTCCACTCCACTTTTACTGTCTCTCATTCCTCCTCCTTCATCCTTGCAATCACATTCTTGAAATATGCCTTGATCTTTTCCTTTCTTTCCTCTTTATCGGCATGTCCTCATCTGCGTGCCTCATGAGGGTTTCTAAAGAAGATGTACTGTGTTCATTATATGGAAACGTCCCCCCCCCCCCCCCCCCCCCATCTCCCCTGCATTATCATACATTATAACCCTGTGGAGCTTGAATCACCCTTCTAGCAGGGCTTTATCCATAAAATCCCACAAATAGGTTGGCGGAGGAAAGAGTTGAACTTCTCCAGACCTGCACCAGTCAGCTGCATTTTTACTGTGAGACAAATGTAGAGTGGAAACTGGAGATAAACACCATCAACCATGTAGTGGAAAAAAAAACAATAAGACAGCTTCAGTTACTTTTTTCCAGAGATGGCGTAAGGTTATATGAGACCCTAAGCCAAAATTCCTTCAGGGGCCTGTTCATACTTAGGGCCTGGGTTGTGTAATATTTTTTTCCCTGTGGACATGTAAGCAGTTGTGACCCAGGTGAAGGGCCAATGCACTGGCTGAAGACAATATTTGGAATTGTACAGTATATATGATAATAAGCTGTATAATAACAATAACCCTTTATATGTAATTTTTCACAATTGCTTAAATGCATTTCTGGAAACCATTTATATTTTTTTGTCAAAATTGTCAATACAAACCCCAGTTTTTAAACATTTGTAGCAAATCCTGACAATTTCCTCAAAACACTTTTTACTGTGTTTGAAACCAACTCAACTCATTCAAAGAGCAGTCAAAGTGAAAATACAACAAAACAGTTATAACACACACACACACACACACACACACACACACAAATAACTGAAAACACAGGCTACAAGAAAGGGCCTTTAGCACTTGGAGAAGCATTTACAAAATACTGAAAGTATTTTGTTTGGCTGACAAAAAGGAACACAAAAAGAGAGACTTTCAGAAATGCAGATTGAAAATGTTCTTACTTTACTGTAATCTCCAGCAATCAAAATAAAACCACATCAAAAGCCTGCAGACAAGCAAGTGATTACTGGGCTTCATAACATTACTCTTTGTACTCCTTATCTTTCTCTGTGTGCTCTTATTCCTACCTGCCCCCATCTTTTTCCTTGGAGTATCTCATCTCTTACACACAAATGTCTCCTTGACTGAGAATATGTTTAGAATCTTGCATTCGGTGTCTCTAAAGCATTTTTTTAAATTGGGTTTAGTGTTTTGGCAATTAGGAAAAACTATATTGTAACTGATCAAAAAGATGTGACTCACAAAACTGACAACTGAACTGTATAATTGCTTTAAAAATAAAAGATATTGTAGAAAGGATATTAACAAGGTCTCATATTTTACTGTATCTTTAGAATTAACATTTACTGTAAGTTAATTTACTCAAAGAACAAATCTTTACCTATTTTACACAAACTGAGCATACCACTTAAATTCTTACTTTTGTAAATAAATACTTAGATCCATGTCATATTACACATTTTGCTGTAATACTCTCTCTGTATTTTAATATGAGCTGAAAAGTAACTCTCTCAGTGCTGGAGCAATGCATAAAGGTTGCTGATATAGCTACAAAACAAAGGAAATTTTACAAAATAAAAGTCATATTTCCGAAATTTAATACATAATATTGTAATTTGCTTGCATTAAATAATAATTAATGTATGTTTCTGATTCAGTATTAATGCGGACTGGATGAGGATATCTAAAGGCCATAGGTCTGGTTAAGCCTATCAGGTACCCCAGCACTTCTGAACACTATTTTACATTGCTCATGGTTGATGATATTTTTTGCATTCAAAAATAAACACAGCTTGCTTTGAGGTTGACAAGTGAGCTAAACAATTACAACGCTGATTGTGTATAACTTTAGTCACATCATTAATATATTATACTTTTTTATAATAATTATTTTAAAGCTTCCTATAAAACCTAGAAGGTAACGCGGAGTGTACAACACAGAGGGGAAATGATCAGATAGGATAGTCCCACTGGTGGGCAAAACCAGCACACACAACCAGGATATCAGCACTAAGATGAACCCTAAAGCAAATATTGCATATCGACAGACAGTGTTGCTTTTCAAAGACACTGTAATAAACTGCTTATGCAATCTTGTTGGATCCATATGCAATACGGAGTAAGGGCTCAGAACATGCGATCAGCAAGTGGAAAAATGTTAATTACTTTACCTAGAACCCAAAACACTATACATAAGAGACTCTAAAACATACAGCTCTTTAGACACTATAGTTATTTTTACTCATGGCATGTATTTTAATATGTCAGAAAAGTGTGTTCCTGAAAATTGCTGAGAGTTTCTGACAAGCCTCACAAACCGTGGAAGAACCTCGGTAAGAAAGGTGGATCAGTGCCCACTGCTGCTGCAGAGCTGGGTAAGTTAGACTCCAGAGCTATTTGTAGATTGTGACAATGTCTGTTAATGTATTTCATGACAAATGAAGGTGCAGGTATTGTTGCAATTCACAACAATTTGTAAAGCTGCAGCTTATATAGATAAAGTTAGGTAAGCTATTTGTAACTGCAGCTACCTGGACTAAAAGTTACTACTTAGGGAATCAGCCAACGGGTAAAAACTTGCCAATTTACAGATGAGCTCAATCGATTTTTATACAATCAGCAACACATAATTTACACAGATACCCAACAACGAAATCCACCTTTCCTGACTGTAACGATTATTGCTGGTGAACCCGATAATCAGCTGGACACAGAGTTACGTTTTTGAAAAAGTTTATTGAAAAGAGTGAATAATTGCAGGTGAGGCAGGCAAGCAGGACCAGACTTAACCAGCAAGCTCTTGGAATATTTCTCCTAGGACTGGTAAGAGCTCGGTAGTCAGAAGGCAGTAGGCAATAGGTCAGAACCGTGAAGGCAGAGGCAGACAGGATGATCGAGGGGATAAACCTCCATAAGTCCATAGTCCGAGAGCCGGTCCAGAGTCAGAGCCAGGTGATCAGAAATCCGGGAACAGTCCAAATCAGAAGCCGGGGGCAGAGTCAGGGCACAGATAATGGTCAGCAATCCAGACAGCACAATAATCAGGTCCGACGAGCTAGGCAGGCTCAGAGGGTCAGAAGACAGAAACAGGTCGGGAAACGAACGGATAATTAAACCAGCACTAATGCCGAGATCATGACAAAACGAACAGAAGAGTCCAGCTGGCTGAGCACACAGGAGCTGGTAGAGTCGAATTACATTAAATGAGATAAAAGGAGATGAAATGATAAGAGATGTTCTGACAGGGATGAGTTGGCTGAAGCAGGTACATGTAGACAGGTGCACAGATGAGCTAAGTTGACTAATTAGTGGCAACAGGTGGAGCTAAAGCAGAGTGGTGGCTGGAGGGAGACTGAGCTGATTGGATGATGGCTTTGAGGTGAAGGCAAAACAAAGAAACACCTAAATCATTACACTGATGACCAAATTGGAGTTCATTGCTGCCTCTTGTCTACACGCCTTAATTGCTACATAACCAAGCTGTATCAAAACTAATGTTACATAATCTGCACCGTCTATGGATCATCTGGTAAACATTTATGTTCAAAGACAAGAGGTTTCATAAAATCAAGAATGAAAAAGAGTAATCTAAGCATCCTCTTCCCAAGACTATAAAACAGAATATTGGACACTGTACAGCTTAAAGGTAGAGTCTGTGTTGTTTTCCGAGAATTTCCCCAAGTCCCTTTTTGAATAATTGCGAATGCGCAAGACCGTTTTACCTGCTCTTCCGCTCCTTAGAGGGATTGCATGAAAAAAATCCTCCAAAATCCACTTATTACTTTCTACTGAGGCCTTCCTCTTCATCTCATAAACTTGTACAGGTTTGCTTCTTGTGACTGTCAGCCATGGTCAAAGTATACAGTGAGGGCAGCAGCGCTACAATGAATGGCTAACAGTGAAGCTAACCGCTAAGCTAACAGATACATAAACATAGCTCTCAACTCTCACGCATTGACCGTGTGACACACGCATTTCACTAACTTCACACGCTCACACGCAACACATGACATTTCACATGCAAACATGGAATTTCTCACGCATAAAAATCACAAAGCCCCTCTGGGCTGCGGACGAAAAAACTCTGCCTTCTGCTGAACTGTTTCGGCTTCTTTCACAGCTTGTGGCCATCAGTAATTCCTGCTGCAGTTCTTTTTAACAGAGCAGCAGGAAGAGTGATCAGAGTTATGAATAATTTTAGTCTTAACAGTGGTGAAGGTGAGCCGGTAAGGTCCTGTACCGCGTACACAGGAGGGGAGGGGGCGGGGGGAGAGCTGCTGCCAGATGACCGGTTCATTCAGAACCAGTCATGGCTGCACGCTGGATCATAAAACAGTTCTGCTAACCAGATGCAGTTTAAAAAGGCACTTAGTCTGTTTATAAGTTTAGTTTTTATTAATTCTGCATTTTTTAACTACATGCACCGTATTTCTGTGCCTCCGCGCTTGCTCCTCTCCCCCCTCCAGGTGCTTTTATCACTGTTCACCATTCAAAACGTGAATCACTCCGTTTAATGTCCTCACATCGGTAGCAACGTGTGCCAGTTAAAGTCAATAGGAGAGTTAGTAGCTGTATTTCATGCTATTTTGTTTTTAACAACATAGAATCAGTGGCGCTTCGGTGGGCTGCTGCCTCGCGCTTTAATTCAGGTGCGCACTTTTAAGGGTCATTTTAAAGAACTTGTAACATCAGGGGTTTCATCTCAGACCTGTCAGTACCCCTGTTCCCTTTATAGGGGCCCTTTACAGTATCTAGTTATGCATTTTCCCCATTGTTCATCCGTCGCACGCAGCGCACGGGGGTAAAATCCGCCCACCTCACCGCCCAGAGCGCACTGACGAGAGCAATAGAGATTCGTCTGATCAGCGCGGCGACTGACTGAGAAACCTGTCGCTGTTAAAGGTGATGAGAATGTTATAAACTGTAACAGTCTAGAAGTGCATTGAGCTGAAAGGAGGGAGACATCAGCAGCTGGATCGTGCGTAAAGACGCAGCGCGAACCTCTGTGTGCTTCAGTGTTGCTGCTGAGGGGAAATGTTGACCATAAAGACTTGATGAAACTCAGCCTGATTCCCCAATCAGGTTATAGATTTACAATGATAAACAACCCATAGATGAATGTGTAACAGTGTAATATTGCGGTCAATAACTTAAAACTACTTCATTTTATTCAGTAATATTTGAACAATTGTGTATTTTTTTTATGTCTTAATCCATTAACTGAACAATAAAGTATTAATACGTCTCTTTCTCTTTTTAACACAAGTAATACATGTCTACTTCATTGTCTGGTGGGATAAAAATGAGATGGAGTTGACTCCACCGGCTCTTCCAGGGTCCGGTTAGCCCCGCCCCAAACAAGCCCCGCCCCCAAATTAGCATAATCTCACTCTTAACTTTTGATAAAAGTTGAGAGGTCTGTACATAAACACTAGAAGTGCGCATGTGCATCCAGCAAGTGGAAACTATGAAGGAACGAGCACAGACACTGGCATTACATGAGCGCATCAGAATGATTGGCATGTGGGACAGCCAATAGATATGGCTATATATATATATATGGATATACCCCTGGAACTTGAGGGACAGAGGGAATGAAAGCATGAACAAAACCTTGTCAAATCCATGCCCTTCAGACCAAAGGGCATGGATTGGTTAGAGTTTTTACAGGCATGCAGCTCCCACAGGTACGTGAGTCTTTATCAGTGCAGACAACATAGCATGAAATTAAGTGACGTTATTATCGGGTCATTGTGCTGATATTGGAGCTGCATTTGTGTTGATGTAACCGCAGTGGTGCACAAGTGCAGTATGCATGCCTCTGTGGAGTTGAGGTGCTCATGAGGTAGAACATTTGTCAAAACAATCTGTAGCAGCCTCTCTTATCTACTGCATGGTACAGTCCCAAATGTGTATAAAGTTGATCCTTGAGTGTTATTGGTTTTTGAGTATGGCATTGTGTCTTCCTATGCAATTAACTCAAAATGAGTGCTGATGAGCAACAGTGTGACAGGAGTACAACAGGATGAAGCAAATAAATGGGGCTTTGCGGCGACTGAATGAGAATAACTAATACACTATTTTCTAAAAACTCTATTCAAAAGAAGCCAATATGGAAAATCTGCCATGCAAGAGATGTGTTCATCAGCCTTTTAGTAACCCAATAGTGAGCAGAACGAAAACACTTTATAGACTATAACACCCAAAAAAGAGGGGCCTTCAAAAGATCGGTCTTTTATAATTGCTTGTGAAAGGAAAAAAACCTAATCTTTGTCAAATACATGTTTTTTTTAAATAGCGTACGGGTTAAATTAACAATAATGACAGTAAAATAGCTGAGTTGTGGTGAGAATTTAAATAAAGGTCAAAGCACTTGATTGAATTCACCTTCAATACAACAGAGTTTGTTCAGACATATTTGTTGATCTCAGGATTCCCAGTGGCTTGATTACTTATTTTATCTCCCTAAGGATCCTGCAGTTTGTTTGTACACTTTAGTAATGTTTATCTATGGATTCTTGTTTCCTGTTACTGGTTAGCTTTCTGTTCTTGTAGATGTGAATAGTTATTCATGTTCTGTTTTATTTCTATTTTCTTCCTGCCCGTCCTTACTTTAGTTGGGTTATTCTGTCATGTCTAGTCATTCTGCATGTTTCCCTGTTAGAGTCTGTTCTCCGCCTGGCCCTGGCAGTCCATTCCCCTCCCTCTCTTTCTGCTTAATAGCCTTTACTTCTCTCACCCAGGCCCGGCGTGACTAATCGGGAGGGCCGGGACTCCCATTTTTTATGAGATGAACTCAAAGAGCTAAAACTTTTTGCCATATCAAGATTCTGATTAGACACTATGATTAGTGCACAGGTGTGCCACATAAAAGGCCACTCTGAAAGGTGCAGTTTTGTTTTATTGGGGGGGGGGGGGGGGGTCTGGGGACTCAGAAAACAAGTCAGTATCTGGTGTGACCACCATTTGTCTCACGCAGTGCAACACATCTCCTTCACATAGAGTTGATCAGGTGGTGGATGGTGGCCTGTGGAATGTTGGTCCACTCCTCTTCAATGGCTGTGCAAAGTTGCTGGATATCGGCAGGAACTGGTACACACTGTCGTATATGCTGACCCATAGCATCCCAAACATGCTCAATGGGTGACATGTCCAGTGAGTATGCCGGCCATGCAAGAACATGCAAGAACGAAACGTTTTCAGCTTCCAAGAATTGTGTACAGATCCTTACAACATGAGGCCGTGCATTATCCTGCTGCAATGTAAGGTGATGTTCTTGGATGTATGGCACAACAATGGGCCTTAGGATCTCATCACAGTATCTCTGTGCATTCAAAATTCTGTGAACCTGTGTTCTTCGTCCATAACAGACGCCTGGCCATACCATAACCCCACCGCCACCATGGGCCACTCGATTCAGAACATTGACATCAGAAAACCGTTCACCCACACAACGGCACACACGCTGTCTGCCATGTGCCCTGAACAGTATAAACCGGGATTCATCCATGAAGAGAACACCTCTTCAACGTGCCAGACGCCAGAGAATGTGAGCATTCGCCCGCACGAGTCGGTTACGCCGACGAACTGGAGTCAGGTGGAGACCCCGATGAGACAGCGAGCATGCAGATGAGCTTCCCTGAGACGGTTTCTGATAGTTTGTGCAGAAATTCTTTGGTTATGTAAATAAATTATTTCAGGAGCTGTCCTAGTGGCTGGTCTCAGACGATCTTGGAGGTGAACATGCTGGATGTGGAGATCCTGGCCTGGTGTTGTTACACGTGGTTGTGTGGCTGGTTGGATGTTCTCTGAAGTGTCTTTGGAGACGGCTTATGGTAGAGAAATGAACATTCAATACGCGAACAACAGCTCTGGTTAACATTCCTGCTGTCAGCATGCCAATTGCACACTCCCTCAAATCTTGCGACATCTGTGGCATTGTGCTGTGTGATAAAACTGCATCTTTCAGAGTGGCCTTTTATTGTGGGCACTATCACAGATATAGACTGGTTTGTGAACAATATTCGAGGGAAATGGCGATATTGTGTATGTGAAAAAAGTTTTAGCTCTTTGAGTTCATCTCCTAAAAGATGGGAGCAAAACCAAAAGTGTTGTGTTTATATTTTTGTTGAGTGTATACTGACAGCGGTGGGGTTTTTTTCACGCACCCTGATGCAACACGTCAGTGCACTCGGTCAATGGAGTAAATAGAGCAAGGGCCGCTGGAGAAAGCTAGAATTAAAAGGGGGAAAGCTCTGAAAACAGATGGTGCTAAATGTTCAAAAATTGCCAGCTTTTTCAATAAAATAAGCTTGCAGTTTAAAACGTCTAATGAGGATGATGAAATATGTAAGGAAAGATGTTGAACTTTGCCTGCAAACCACCGTACAAGTTAATTATCGAGTCGATGAATTTTGTGATGTTGTGGCGCATAATGTAATGTTAAATAGTTTAAATAATAGTATGATGCAACATCACATAACTGGGTAATTTTATCTTGAAGCCCCTCAGAGTCAGAGGCAAGATATAGCTCCAAGTACCAGCCATGAACCTACAAGTCCTGAGTGGGCGGGTAGGATTGCTCATTAAGTGAATATTACAAATAATATAATGAAGAGTATGGTGCTGTTCTGTATGAATAGTGCCATGAGATGTTAGATGATTCAGCACTACATTCTTGAAACTGACGGGATTCCTGTTAGTATATATACGAACCAGATGAGCAGTTGTAATGGAGTGTGTGAACAAGCAAGCATTAGTTGTGATATAACTGCTTTCTATACCAAACAATATCAGTGACCCATTTAATGTTTTATCATTAAACGATAGTAAATACACAAAACCCACAAGTGAAAGGGAATAGGATGAAATATGAAATAAATCTACACATGTTTTAAATAATAATAGGTCGTTATCTTATGTGGGCTAGTTGAGGCATGGCTAGTCTCCAGAGCTGAAAATGAGTCCCTCTCCAGCCCTGCTTTCACCTGTGCATTTTGCTCCACCTGCTGTTTCCTCCTCTATATAGTCTGCCAGTTTAGTCACACTCATTGTTAAGTCCTCCTTCAAATGACCCTGTTCTATTCTCCACCTTGCCGTATTCATGATTCCTGTTGCCTGCCTGTAAGTTTTGTTTTCTCATTCTCAATCAACTATCTTCATCCACTTCTCCATGTGGCACCGAGTTCTTGTCCATTCTTCAACACAACAAACCTGACAGTTAATACTTATTTATTTTGGCACACTTGCTGTCATTCTGTTCCCAAAAAGTAGAATCTGATACTGAAAATAATAAAACTCTTCTAAAGCAGGATTAGTAGAACAAAAATGATAACTATCAGTCGTGTCTCTGGCATGATGAGTTAAGTGGGGCACACAAACTCAACACCTACTAGCAGCAAAAAAATAAATAAATTGTAATGCATACATCCTGACTTTGATCAGTGTTAAATTAAACAGATAAATTGGCAAAAAACAAACACACTAGAAATGCCATGTTATATAAGCTAAATGTAATTTTATTTGTATACTTAAAATTACAAATAAAGGCTTATTAATACGGTTAATTTATTGAACAGAAAAGATTCACATCAATCCTTCAATGAGCTACCAAGAACAACCAACACTAGATTAATATTTGCTTTTAGTTTCAATTTTCCTATGTTTTATTTTGTTTAAATTTTTCTACAATTTATTCCAACAGGTTATTTATTTATTTTATTTTTTTACCTGCTTTTATACTGTTTTTATTTTCCAATGTTTTAATCATGTAAAGCACTTTGCATTGTCCTTGTACTGAAATGTGCCATACAAATAAATTTGCCTTGCCTTGCCTAGATGGTTGCACACTGTCCGGCAGAATGTAAATGTAACGTTTGTAATTCAAGTATTTTGATTGGGGCCACAGGATTTGTGCTCCACGGCTGTCTACTGAGAGCGTGTTGGGCGTGCGCACTGTGATTTCAGATGTTCATCATTTAAACAAACGTTGGTGGGCCGGCCCCAATATTAAGGCGCCTCAGTAGGATTAACCTACTGAGCTTGTCAGTATTCTGGCAGACTTAGATATAGAGAGATAAATGTTTTCTAACAGAATTTTATTTTTTACAATATTGCTCTATAAAGAACGATCATGTCCTATTGATTATTGCGAACATGAAGCTCCACAGCCTGGCCCCACTGGCCCCAAACGCAGAAATGCCACAGCTAACCATCAAAGATCAATGTATCTAGATTTTTCCGACAGACTTCAGTTGGAGCGGAGGCCTAGAGGTAAAGGAGCAGGGTGAATCTTGGGAGAGTCTGCAAAAGTCGCTGGTTTGAAACTCAGTCTTTCACTCTGGGTCCCTGAGCAAGACCCTTGACCACAGATTAACCCAGTGCACCACTCAGTGTCCTAAGGGATGGGTTAAATACAGAGGACAAATTTCCCCTCTGTGGGACTATAAAGGGAAATATTTATGTTTTATTTGCTTAGACAGACTTTATTGTCATTCAACTGCACAATTTACAATGTATATTTGAGCGACATTTCTTTGCAAGGCTCTGAGTAAAACAGAAGACAAAAGAGAAACATTTTAAATGTAAGTATTTGTCATTTCTCAGGAATGTAGCAGCACACAAAAAAAGACACATGTACAGAAAGACAATATGAATAGTGCAAGTATAAGTAGCAGATGGATGTATTGCAAAAATGAACGGACGACATGATGGTGTAGATTCTTCTCAAAAGTCTAGTCACAGCAGCTCTGCTGATGCAATCCCATTGTACATGTGTGTGTCCACAGATCGGTAGGAATGACCCATTTTAACAATAGATGGTGAACTTGGAGAGGAGGGACCAAGTTTCACAGAAAAAGGCCTTTACTTGCTCATTTATTTACAACTACTTTTGTGGTGCATGGAATGTTTTCTCCACCAAGATACAAGCAACAGACATGTTTCAAGTTAACATTAAACATTGACTATGTGGGCAGAATTTTTAAACTACGGAGGTTTTCCTTTGTCTGTGTATAGCTGGTGTTTTTATCAACCTGACTTGGGCTTCCAATGTCTATGGGGGCTCTAAGCAGCCCCAAAGATTGCTTCTATATGTTGGGTCGGCTTTGGTTTTGGCAAAGAAACAGTAAAAAAAAAGTGTGTGTTTGTGTGTGTACATAATTTCTAATTCCCCCTTAATGGTATTTTTGCTTAACTGCACTGACGAATGAGCTTCTGTTCCAGATCAATACATGCTCTCCATTCACTTGACAGACAGTAATGCAACTGCCTCATTTGTTTGACGATCTGGTTTGTGTGTGTGTGTGTGTGTGTGTGTGTGTGTGTGTGTGTGTGTGTGTGTGTGTGTGTGTGTGTGTGTGTGTGTGTGGCTGTCAGACAGCTCCCCATTTCCTGGCCTTGCAGTAACTTTTACTCGGCCTTTAAAATGAGAGGGCTCATTAAGTCAGAAGGTTCGATGTGTCATTAACTTAATCTCTCAGTCCAGATGCCGACATTGATTGGATAAAGGATTACTGTGGTTGTGAGCTTGTAGTGCATGTTAAGCAAATTAAAGGACAACTTAGTCAACACAAACATGTTACTATTCTTTTCAAGTGTCTTGGAATAGCACTTACACCCCTTGAACTTTCCCCCATTTTGACACATTATAACAAAAAACGTTAATGGATTGTAATTAGATTTTATGAGGAACACAGATACAAAGGAGTACATACAGTAACTGGTAAGAGGAAGGAAACAAAACTTTTGCTTTTCAATGATTTTTATTTTTACAAATAAAAATGTATAATGCATTTGTGCTCAGCCCCTGATTGGGTACTTTGTAGAGCCACTTTTTGTATCAATTGGATTTTTGGGGGTACATCTTTAACACTGTGGACATCTAGAGACTGGTCCATTTTTCTTTGCAAAATAGCTCAAGCTCAGTTCGTGTCTGGACTTTACCTGGCCATTGTAACGCATCAGTATGTTTTCACATAAACCATTCCATTGTAGCTCTGGCTGCATGTTCACTGTTGTTGGCCAGCCGGATGCTGAATTGCAAGTTTTTTGCAGCTTCTAACATGTTTATCTTTAATGATTGCCCTGTATAAGGTTCTATCCATTTTGCTACCTGCTTGCTCCTGTTTCTCTCTCTCTGCTGAAGGAAAAATCCTCCCCTCATCACGATTCTACCATCACCATATTCAATTTTGGGAATTGTACAGTCAGGGTGATGTGCAATGTTTGCATTTCCTCACACAAGGCATTTGGCATGTAGTCCAAAAACCTCTTGAACAAAAAATTTAGGACTGTCAGGTTTGTTGGTAAATGCAGGATTTAAATGCAGTTATTGTGGCGAAGCTCTTTGATAAATTAAAGTAGAAAACATATAGTTGGTATGGCATATGGAGAACAAGTTATGCAGCACAGGCAGAAAAGCAGACAGCCTGATGCAGGAACAGAGGATAGTGTAATGGCAGAAACCAGCAACGAGTACTGACAACCAGAGAGCTTATATGCAAAGGAAACTGAGGAAAAAGGCAAGCCAAAACACTCCTTTCGACATGCTGAGGCAGCTGAGACAGATGAAGGCAGAGGGAGCTGAGGGGAGGAGAGTAAGGAGCAGGGGAGCTGAATGGAGATAAATAAAATCTGAGGAAAATTTAACTGAGATTATCTAATGATACAAATAAGACAAGGATAAACTAAAAACCCAATGCACAAAGAAATTAACTAAAATGACAGTTAGAGAACATAAACAAGAAGCAAATGAAGAAAACAGACACATGAAAGAAAACCAAAAAGTCAAACAACTGAGGAAAAAATAAAGACATCTAGTGGGCTTCTTTTTGTCACTCTTTCATAAAGGCTACATATGGAGCCTCCTAGTAATAAGGGGGATTCTCTTTTGCAGGTCTCCCTTGCAAAAGAGATTTTTAATCTCAATGGGTATAACCTGGTTAAATAAAGGATAAATAAAAAAAAAAAATAATATATATATATATATATATATATATATATATATATATATATATATATATATATATATATATATACATTGTAAGAAAGTTTGGCATTTTTCAGTTTTTACAACAAAATTACACAAATAGGTGAAGTAATTTGATCACAGGAGATGTGTGCAAGTGTTCAAAGTGTTCAAGTTTTCCTGCACACACAAATTGTTACTTTGCTGTCCACATCAAATACCAACAATAAAAGTAGAATGAGATATATGTATAAAAAATTACAGGAAAACGTATAACTGATGTTGCCCTATCAGTAGGTAACTTTACATCCCAGATGACAAAAATCACATGTGGGGTTCCCCAAGGGTCCATCCTGGGTCCCCTCCTCTTCAATATCTACATGCTCCCTCTAGCCCAGATAATAAAAAATAACAACATCAGCTACCATAACTATGCAGACGACACACAGCTTTACATCACCATGTCACCAGGTGACTATAAACCAGTTCAAGCACTGAGTAAATGCCTAGAAGAAATCAATACGTGGATGTGCCAAAATTTTCTTCAGTTGAATAAAAACAAAACAGAAGTAATAATTTTTGGCCCAATAGAGGAGAGATCAAAAGTTAGCACACAGCTTCAGTCACTTCAACTAAAAACCACTAATCAGGCCCGAAACCTGGGTGTAGTGATGGACTCAGACCTGAACCTTCAAAAGCATCTAAAGACAATTACAAGGTCGGCTTTTTATCACCTGAGGAACATTTCCAGGATTAAAGGACTGATGTCTCAGCAGGATCTGGAAAAACTAATCCATGCGTTTATTTTTAGTAGAATTGATTACTGCAACGGTGTTTTCACAGGTCTGCCTAAAAAGTGGATCAGACAGCTGCAGCTGATCCAGAACGCTGCTGCCCGCGTTCTCACTAAGACTAAGAAAGTAGAGCACATCACCCCAGTTCTAAAGTCCTTACACTGGCTCCCTGTATCTCAGAGAATAAACTTTAAAATACTTCTGTTAGTCTATAAATCCCTCAATGGCTTAGCTCCTAAATACATCACAGACTTGTTATCAGCGTATAAACCCTCCAGACCACTCAGGTCTTCTGGCTCCAGCCTTCTCTGCATACCTAGAACCAGAACTAAACATGGAGAAGCAGCATTTAGTTCCTAGGCTCCACTTATCTGGAACAAACTTCCAGAAAACTGTAAAAGTGCTGAAAGCCTGAGTTCCTTTAAATCGAGATTAAAAACACATTTGTTTAGAATTGCCTTTGAATGTTCAAGTTAAAATGTTTTACTGTTTTCAAATGTTTTTTTTTTTTGTTTTCTATACTATCCCTACTTGCTTTTATTCTGTTTTATTTTCCTATATTTTAATCATGTAAAGCACTTTGCATTGTCTCTGTACTGAATTGTGCTATATAAATAAATTTGCCTTGCCTTGCCTTGCCTTGCCATATAACAAATAAAGAAATAAAATAAGCTTCATATGAAAATTAACAAATATTTAACCAATATTGATACTTTTCAGGCAAATGAATCTGTTATCTTATATTTATTCGTTTTTAAATAGTATGAAACGACTCAGTTTATTTTTTTCCTTAATCATAGTTTGGGATTTATATAAATTTAAATAAATTGATCTAAAATTAATTGTTTGGTTTGACCAAAAAACATACATTTCATAACAGGTTTCATGTAGATTGTGCAGCACCTGACAAATTATTCGTAGTACAGTAGGTACAAGCAGGTCGAGGTTCTTAGTAGGACTGCACAGTGGCACAGTTGGTAGCACTGTTGTCTCACAGCAAGAAGGTCCTGTATGTTGCATGTTCTCCCTATGCATGCATAGGTTCTCTCTGTGTAATCCAGCTTCCTCCCACAAGATGAATTGGTTACTTCGTTACTCTTAATTACCCTTAGGTGTGAGTGTGTGCATCATTGTTTGTTTGTCCTGTATGTCTCTGTGTTGTCCTGTGATAGATGTTATACACTGGCGACCCCTCCAGGGTGCACTCCGCCTCTCACCCATTGGCTGCTGGAGCTAGGCACAAGCGACCTTGGGTTGAGGTACGAGCACAAAAATCTTCCCTTGGACCCTGAAGGCAGCTGATCTTTGGAAAAGTTCAGCGTGTATAAATACTGCTGTAAGGCACCGTACTCTCATTGTGAACTTGTCGGTGTACGTGTTTCTCTGTGTGAATTCTCACAAGTGAGAGTCCAAACAGTAAGGCCAAGCTGGTTGTGTTCCCTCATTACAGTGTCAGTGATACAGTTTTTAGCCCACTCAACCAGATAAATGACTTTAAATCCTCTGTGTATTAAGCCTCACCACTGGGAACACAATTGGCAACCTCTGCCCAGGAATACATTAACTGGACTTTATCAGGGGACAGGCAGAGTGGAAAAATTCATACAGTATCTGAGAGAACTAATTGAACCAATTAACAATGTGAATGTGGATTACTGTGGGCCCGTGAACACCCACACTCCCTCCTGAATAAAGTTGCAGACCGCTGCTTTCACGCGATAATGACTGTCACTGCAAACGGTTGCTGGTGCAGGGGTCTCAGCGTGGGACACGGCGACACTCCCCGAGTCTCTTGGCTTTCCATGTGCACTGATGTGTTTTCATTCCAGCAGCAGCTGATCCCAGGGCCACGGTTCCAGGCGGTAATTAATTGCGTGCGGGTAAAGGATAAGTCAAGGATAAGTGTTAGAGCTGTTCCTCGCCTTGTATACGCTCTCACATCGCACACAAAAGGCAGCGCTTATTTTTCACATTTGCTGGGGGTGGGAGGGACAAAAGAAAAACAAGTATAAACAAGAAGAAATGCAGAAACTTGCAGAAAAATAAGAGCCTTGGGTTATTCGTGCTTTAAATATCTTAATCAGCAAGTCCATAAAGCCTCCAAATTTTAATTGCCCCTACATGACTATTAATTACATAACTGCTATTGCAGTCAACAACCCCATATGTTTGCTAATGGGAGAGGATGGATTAGAATAGTAAGTGGCATACACTGGAAAACAAAGGATTTTATTGATCTACAAAGGTTGAATTACATTCCCCTCAAGTGTGTTCAATCAAACGGCAGCATTATTTTCTCCAGAGAACGGCATTAAATAAATGGCGGCAGGCTCTTAATATTACTAAAGGAACAATGCGGCATCTTACTGTAAAGAAGCTTCATTAAACAACATTACTACAAAGCCAAATATACTTCAGAGACTGCAAAGACAAAGCACCACATTATTGTAAAACAAAAGATGCCTCACAGGTGGCAGGAACAACAAACCATTGTTCTACAGCTAAAAAGCTGTGCCTGTGGTAAACGACAATGTGGGGAACAAAAACAGAGTTTTAGCAAGTTTTTAAGATCAATAGTGACCAACATTTCTGCTGCAGATATATTATATGTGTCATATTTGTGGCAGTTTCTGTCCCAGGCAAGGTAAACACCAAATAAAAATTATGTTGTGTTTCCTTCACTTGGAGAGCGATATCTGTTTACCAATCCTAACCTACAGCTAACTTGGCTGTTGGTTTCTCTTCCAGCCTCAAGACACATTTAGAGTGGATATCACCTGATACCTTTATATGCAGTGTTAAATACTATATGTCATAGGTTGAAATGTAGCCACCTGGCAAGGACTTCCTGTTTGGTGTGCTGGCTTGTGTTTCCAGTAAAGGTGAAATTGTAACAGTAAACTTAAAATATTTAGATATTCTTTTTTCTCCTTATGGCGACTTTCGCTTGCATGTAACTAATTCCTAACTGCTAGACTATGACGCATATTCAAAATACAGAGGCACGTTGCAGACACTGGGTTGACCGTTACCTCCTCTGTAGACCAAATTGTTCAAGAGTCCATCAGTTCAATAGCTAAGAATTGCCCCAAATATGGCTTTGCAATTAATCAGATTCACTTTTCAGCTCTGATTTCTGCTCCAAATTATCACAAAAATTAAGGCATCAAAAGAAAAGTTATTGAAAGGATTTTCCCACAACAGGGGTGAAAGCATCTACTTAAAATATGTAAAGTTGTGGAATTTGTTAATATGCACATGGGATCAAATCAAAATGGGTTTTCCCAAACAACCTAATAGTTTTTTCTAAACGTAACAGTGACATCAACAATAAAAGAAAAGATATAATGTATTCATGGCTGCAGACTAACTGTCTACTGGTCTCAGTTAACATTTAAATGCACTTTTTCAATGTTTTCTTACCACCACAATGTTCCATTGTTGTTTCATTTTAGCAAGCTTACAGATCAACAGCCAGCGAGCAGATTAACTGATGTAAAAACACCAAGAGACATGTTTTCAAGAGCTTATATTCTAAATAACAAGCAGTCCAATGACTGATTTTTTTTTTAAGTGAATATTAGGGTAGAAATTTTGAATCCTGATATGAATTTCTGGTAATTTTACTTTTCAATATGAAACCTGTGAGTGTAAAAGTTGTAAAGAAGCAGAGGTAGCTAGAAGGATGGACGGATGGATGGCCGGACGGACGAATGGAAGACATTTTGGACATGTTAACCTCACAAGTTGGCTGTTGGTATATAGCATAAATCACCGCGGTGACTCTACAAACGCATCATTCACTCAAAAATAAATGATCTCACAGTAGGCTAGGTTGTCTGTGCTGATTAAGATTCACTCACCTCAGCACGCTGGATTCTTGAAATTGACGGCAAAACCAAGACCTACTTTCTGATTAATTTGGCCAATGATTATCTGAAACGTACTCAGGAGCGTTGAAGTGTCCTTCTTACATGGTCAGTTCATCCTTTAATATGAAAAAATAAGCAAAAAGGTGACATCTATGCAAAACCCAATCATATCAAAACATGAATTCCAGACCCAGACGTCCAGACCCAGAAAATAATATTCCTTGTTCACACCAACGTATGCAAGAATAAAGATTTCCACATCTGAGAGAATTCCAGTGGTATGTGTGACCAAACTAGTATATATTTAGCGCGTGGACAGTCTACACCTTTTTGATGGTTTGATGGATTTTTCAGAAGGATTTGGTGGAGAGTGAAATTTCCTCTTCACAGAGTGTGATTGTCATTGTTAAACAAAGTGTTGCTGCATCAGTTATTTTGGATTTGCATCATAGATGTTCTGTGTTGATTTCAATCACAGTTTTTATCCCTCCGTATCAAGATATGTTTGCATTGTCAACAGCTGAGCTAAATTAGTTAATAATATCAGAGTTTTATGAGATGTGTGCTAGACTGTGTGAATTTGTTTTTGTGAATGATCGGAACTATGTTGCACTGAGTTAATGAACTGGACGAGGGGATGAGCAGGATGTTTTTCTTGCCGCTTTGGATACCTTCGCTGATTGTAAATATGCAAATATTGTCAGTATCATCCGCTTGTGACAAGTGGACTTTGCAAATTGTGTCTGGAAGAAAACACCTGAGCAGCGTTGTACTCTCAGCACGTCAATTTCTTTCTCACTGCCATTTGCCACTCCTAGTAAGAGACCGAAAGGTCTAAGAGCCGCACCGCAAAAAACGATATTTGTGTTTAGGTTTGAACAAATTATACATTTAAGTTTCTGCTGCATTTGGAAAACTTTCCAACTTTTGTTGAAAAGGGGTTTGAGCAGGGTTACATTCATACTTCTGCTAACCTGTCTGATTCCCATACAGGCCTCGCTGACAGGTTTCTCATAACTGACAGAGTAATGGGAAACGGGCAGAAAAGTGGCAGCTGGTGACTGGCTCTCCAGTGACAGTTCAGTGCAACAGTCAGGCACAAGTCGACCTATTTGTTGGAGCAGAATCATCCTTTAATTTTCCCAAGCCCACTTGTCACTTTTGTTCCTGTTAGCCAACAGCTGCAGTTGCACTTTCACAGCCTCAAAGCCTTTTTGATCACATCTGTCTTTATGTAGCAGTTTCTATACGGGTAGGTTTATGTAATATGTTTTTGATCAGTAGAGGTAAAATGCACACATATGGAGCTTTGCAACAGTCACATTTGAACTATAAGTTTGTGGTGATATTTTGGTGAAATGTGAATGTTTAAAGGGTATAAATATGTCGCAAGTATTTTATAAGACACACCAACAGAAAGTAATGCATGAATTTAAAGTGGGAATTTGAATTTAACTAGCCATTTTCCTTTACTGCAAATACTACTAGATATACACTGCTCAAAAAATAAAGGGAACACTAAAGTCACACATCCTAGATCTGAATGAATGTAATATTGTTATTAAACACTTTGTTCTTTACATAGTTGAATGTGCTGATAACAAAATCACATCAAAATTATCAATGGAAATCAAAGTTATTAACCCATGGAGGTCTGGATTTGGAGTCACACTCAAAATTAAAGTGGAAAAACACACTACAGGCAGATCCAAATTTGATGTAATGTATTTAAAACAAGTCAAAATGAGGCTCAGTAGCTTGTGTGGCCTCCACGTGCCTGCATAACCTCCCTACAATGCCTGGCCATGCTCCTGATGAGTTGGCGGATGGTCTCCTGAGGGATCTCCTTCCAGACCTGGACTAAAGCATCTGCCAACTCCTATACCGTCTCTGGTGCAACGTGGCGTTGGTGGATGGAGTGAGACATGATGTCCCTGATGTGCTCAACTGGATTCAGGTCTGGGGAACGAGCGGGCCGGTCCATAGCATCAATGCCTTCGTCTTGCAGGAACTGCTGACACACTCTAACCACATGAGACCTAGCATTGCCATTGTCTTGCATTAAGATGAACCCAGGGCCATAACAAAACAATAATTGAGAACCACTGGTTTAGGTTTATTAGCAGTATTAGTATTCTACACGTTCGTGACGATGTTAAATTTTCATCAACAGAGCGTCTTTTCCCATTTGATGTGTGCCCCACATGGCTTGCCACAAACTACAAAATTCACTTTCTAGGTTACTTTCTTTCCACATATAAATAAAGTTTGAATTTTCTAAATGTAGAGCTAATACCGGCATAAGGCACTCCGTGAATTAACATGTCTTTGTGCGTCTTTGTCCACATATAAGGCGCATTAAATATTCTTTCCAAGTGTGTAATATCACTCTGCCCCTTCACGTACACAGCTCTCTAGCCGTCTCTGTCGGGAGGACAGAGTAGTTGGACTACACTGCCCTGTTTCTAACATAAGGACAAAATAAACTTTCATATTAGATTAACTGACTAGGTTTATTGTTGCTAGCGCGTACTCCTAAAGGCTTCCACATACTCGGGCGTACTGTGTGCATACTGTGAGCTGCGCGGACTCCGCACTGACTTTCCGCAGATGTTTTACCCTTCATAGCTGAGCGTACTATTGCCTACATTCCTTGTGACAAATTCATTTAATTCCCACACTATCTGCCAGCGGGATGAAGTGGCAGAACAGATGGTAAAATGTGTGATTAGCTAGCTGAGTGCCTAGAGCTGTTTCTTTTCTAGCAGCCTCCCACCTGTCGGTGAGAACAGAGAGGGACTGTGATGTTGCGCATCCTTGCAACCGCCTGCTTGGAGCAGCTCAGTGTATCAAGCTTGATTTCACTTATAAAACAGTTTGATATAAATACATCTTGCCTCCAAGAAGTCATTAAAATCGAGCTCTGCAAATACCTGTACGCGCGGACCTCTGCAGAGTGTTCTACATCCGAGAATGTGGGGGCCTTTACATGAATGCACTTCTAGTTTCAATATTACAGTCAGGCAGTCTTGTAGACAGCTCAGGGGTCCGATCAGGTAGTGACACAGTGTACCGTAATGCTCCAAATATCCATTGAGCGGAGCGGCTTCATTGCTTACCAAAGTCGTACTTACACATTTTAAAAGATTTTTGAGCGCATTGTACCGCATAAAATCGGTCAGTAAGCACAACGGTAATCATATATGAGGTGCACCGGATTATAAACTGCACCATCAATTTTGAAAAATGTAAGGTATTTAAGTGTGCCTTATAGTCCGAAAAATATGGTATATTTTTCTTCATTGGTTTCTCCCATTTGGCCTTTGGCTTTCTGCTCTTGGTTGCTTCTATGATTAATAACCTCCTTGTCTGAGTGGTCAGCTTAGGTGAACAGCCATATATATTAGAGCTGTTGTGTTGTATTATTTCCATATTCATAAGATGGATTGATTAGTGCACTGTGAGAGGTTCAACCTTTTGGGTTATAGCTATATAACCTAACCCTAACCTAGTTTTAAACTTTTCCATGGTGTGGAACATCACTTTTCTTCCTGATGTTGTTTATTCACTCATGAGATGAAATTACACATGGGTGAACTCTGTTTGCTAATTACATGACTTCTGAAGGCAACTGGTTGAACAACATATTCTTCAGGGCTATTAGAATAAAGGGGATTGAAAACAAATACACCCTACACCTTTTAGAAATTTACTGGTAAGAAAATGCTCTAAATGTAAATTTCCATCTGTTTAATAATATGCATTTGTCTATTAATTTTATTGTAGTATTATTGTTATACACTCTGTCATTCTACTGAAATATATATCTATATTCATTGTTTGGAAGCACAATTTAAATAAGAACAATGCAGTCTTCAGAAACCTGAAGCTGAAAGGGCTTATGTTAATGAGCACCAAAGTCTTAATTCCACATAAACGCCTACAAGTTCTTATTTTCCTGCTGCTCACATAACATCTATTACAACTTTCCATAGCTCTAGGCCAAGCTTTGCTCCTTTTCTTCCAAAGCCTTTCTCTCCATCTCATTTCCAACTTTGCCGCCGCTCTGTGTTTTATTTCCAAATTAAAGTAATAAAATGGATTGTCTCTGAGGTAAATTTGCAGCAAGTGAACAGGAGGCTGTCATTACTGTGTCTTGTGGAGGGGATGATGAGCAAAAATGGAAAGAGGATGAAAGCAAAGGGGAAAATCAAATAGCGATGGCTGCCTGACATATCTTTGTATCAGAGCTACAGCTGCTGCCTTAAGGAAAAAGTATACCCTTGAATACTCTCACACCGACTCACCAAACTCTAGTAGACTTCATGAGTTCATTTGTCATGAAGTGCTGACATTTTTACTCTACTATACATTTTCCATTTGTGACTCTGGAACAATGGTAGAACATTTTACAGCTGGAAAGAAAAAGCTGCTATTTTTTCATTCTGATAAGAAAAAGAAATGTTTTTTTTTTCCAGACCAAAATGGATTTTCCTCTTTCTTTTTTTTGTTTTTTAACCCATATCGGTGTTCAGTAGTGGACTGCGATCGACAATATCTGCTGTACCTAATGCTTACATCACATTGTCACTAATGATGCGGAAATACTGAAGTTGAAGCTTCATCTCATGAACTTGACATCTCTTTCTGGTAAATATTAAATACTTACAACAGATCGAAACTGATAGAGACTGAGGGGAAGGTTGAGTCATAAACTATTTTTATCAAACAGACAGAAAACCAGTATATTTGTTTCTACGAGGCAAGGAAAGTTTATGTCATTTGTACATAGGGTGAGTTAAAGTGCTTTACAAGGAACATAAAGGAACCGGGAAGAGACCCATTAAAAACACAAAATACATCAAAAACACAAAATGCACCAAGAATAACATACAAAGAAAGAAACATTCAAATTTAAATTTAGACACTCAGGCTTGATGAAAATAACCCGATAAAGCACGTTCTGGCATTTATTGGTAAGCTGCAGTAAACAGTATTTTTTCAGACCTGATTTAGAAGCACAGTTTCTGGACATCTGAGGTTTCCAGGGAGTTTGCACCAGAGCTGAGGAGCATAAAACTACACAGTGTCACCAATTGTTTAGTTGTGGTCATGGGAATGCTCTGTGAGCTGGTCTCTGATAGCCTGAACTACATGGTTCATACCTGAAAAGCATCAAATGTATTTATTACCAAGACCAGACAGTGGTTTGTAGACAACCAGCAGGATTTTGTATTCTGCCCTTTTGAGGGGACAAGGAAGCAATGCGGGGATTTAAGGAGAGTTGTGATGTGATCCATTTTCTTTGCTGTGGTCGGGGCAGGCTGCAGCATTTAGGATGAGTTGAGGCTTCCATACATGTCTTAAGAAGACATGCATGGAAACCAGTACAAAAATCTAACCCAGTGGATCTCAATCATCATCCTCAGGACCCACTATACTGCATGTTTGACATGTTTCTCCTTCTTCTCTTTTGCTTGTTGTTGTTTAGGTCATTTTGCAAAATGCTGAACACTTACCCAAACTTTATACTAACATAATGCTTGAGCAAAGGTTCTGTCTGGTGTTAATATAACTGAGTTATAGTTTTGTAGTGACACACTCTAATCTGCTGCTCTTTTCTTTTTCTTTTTTTTGCAGAGTACCTATTGTGGATTGTGAAACAACCTCAAATAAATAAAACTGTGTGCTAACCAACCAAAATAACAGATCCCTACCACCCACAGTTGGGGATGAAGGCCATCTTATGCTCACTGCTGTTGGCCTCACAAACATTGTCTTTTGACAAAAACACCAGGGCACCCCAGTGTACTGTCCCTACCCAACAGGGCTAATGTAAACATGGCATAAACACAGTAAAAAAATACTGTAAAGACACATTATAAATAGTGCATGGACACAGCATGAACACACAGGGGTATGTTATGTTGTTTCAGCTCATAATGTCAATTATTGCAAGCTTGCCATGCATGGCACAGGTGGGGCTCAGCAAACAGAAACAACAGCATAGTAGAGTCTGCAATCCTGTCCCTTTTCATTGGCATGGGAATATTGGCAACCTGCCTCTATTCAAAACGTGGGAGCAGAAGACAAGTCTAGATAGAGGTGTCCAGTTCAGCCCTCAAGGACCAGTGTTGTTTAAGATGTATGTTTCATCATAACAACTTTAAATCAATAAATATTTACCAGCCATTTGCCCTTGATGACAGAATGAACTTTCACCATTTGAATTAAGAAGGGACTTATCCTAAACATCCAGGTCTTTGAAGACTGGAACTGGACACTATATATCTAGAGGAAGTACATTTATCCAATTTAACCAGTTACTAATGTAACCTTAGTAGGGTTTCGTTCAGTAAACCTTTTAAATATGACAGCATAAATTTTTTCAGCATTTAAAAATGAATGTGCCAACTTCATTTTGGTGAAACCCGTTTGTAAATATGTTATAAAATAGGAGACAAGATACAAGCAATATAAACAATATATATTCGCATAAACTATTATGTTGACATAGCCTCTGTCACACTAAGAATTTTTTTTCCATTGCATATTGATGTGGTACATTCAGAATTTAACGATATTTACTGACCTTGAACGAGAATTTTGTTGTGTTCTTCTCCTGATTTAAAGGTGCCATAATCTTTTCAGTTCTTCCTTTTCACATTGAAATCATTCAGTTATGGTCTATATAAAGTGGAAATGTAATGCTTTGGACTGAAATCCTCAGTAATTTAAAGCCACATTCCCTCTTTGGACGCCTGTTCTAAGGTGCATCTGAGAGCAACTTGTTTTGATGTGATCTCTTTAAATCTAAAGATTCACTTCACTTACCTGACTCGCCAGATGGATGTCGTTCAAGCTCCATACATCCATCTGGGATCGCTCCATTGGAGATGTATTTCAAAAGGAGGGGCCTTATCAAAAATCCTTGCATATGATTGGATAAACCATTTGTCATCTTTATTGACATATAAACCACTCACATCGACACCAACCCGTGACTCTGGCGTTAGAGAAGATTAAGCTCTTGCCAAACCCGGTCGGAAGAAGGGCGAAAATATAATTTCCAGTAACAAAAGCCTTCAAAGCCATTATCTGGTGTGCTTTTAAAGAATATTCGGTAGATTGGACAACACTGATGAAATAGCAGCATTGTTACAGCTTTCTTCCTCGCTCCGAGCCGTCATTGTTGTCTGAAACCAAACACTTGCTTCTCTGATAAGTTACAGCTATGAAAATCCCACCCGCCAATCCTGATTGGCACATCCATTTTATGTGGTATTGAAATCCCTCCCAAAGGCAGCGATTCCCGATGTATGTGTGGAGCTGTGTAGAGCTCGACGGAACGACATCCATCTGGTGAGAGTCAGGTTAGCACTTCACACACCCAACCCCCAAAAAAATTTATTTAAGGGGCTAAAAAGTGGATTTTGCATGATATGTCTACTTTAAGTTTTTCAGAGTAAAAGAAAAATATCAAGAATATGATTAACCTCTTCAAATGGCAAACAACTTTGGTTCCACAAGAGCACAAGGTTTGTTTTGCCAAAGTTAGTAGTTTCTGTGTAAAGGAAGTAAAACTTTTTCAAATATTTTCTGTGTTTGCCACAGAAATTGCAAACCTTTGCTTGAGGAAGAAGCAGAAATAATCAAGTAATATTAAAGGTCAATTGGATTCATCCCTGGAGATGAAAAAAGTCATGGCAATCTAGCAATTGGTTTATCCAATACGCAGCCTGCTGAAATATCTCGACAGGTGCTCTATAGACCAAGCTGTTCTGTGGACATACTGAGAGTTTCAAGCCTCTCAGGACTTGCTGTACAGCGTCATACACTCGCAGGATTCTTTTCTTCAATTTGCTTCCATGGTACCAGAGGGAGTGCTGACATGTGTCGCGTTAGGTGACATATTAGTCATTAGCAAAGTGAATGCTACTCCACAAACAGCAACAATAATGAGGCAGCGGACACTGCGAAACAGTCAACACAAAATAAAGAAGACTTCACTGTCTACCCTATTTTCATTATGTAGTTATTTTTTTAAAGGTCTATCTGAAGAACGCAATGTTTTATTTTTAAAGATGCTGGTGCTGAGTGGACTCACTTTAGTTAAAATCGGTCTTCTGCTGGGAGAATTTCCGCCTTAAAAAAGCAGCTAGAAATATAGCTCTAAATTGTTCCTATGTTTATGACTTATTTTTTTGTATAAACATTTACTTTCTTATGAGAGTTAAAGACTTTCAATCAGAAGTTTACATACTGTCATAAGATCCATCAATGTCATATTTTTGATCATTTATTTGAAGACGTCTTCTCTCAAGGGTCAAATGTGTGAAATTATGCAACATATGAAATTATGCAACCATAATAATTAAAAAAGTAATGGCAGCACAAGTTTGACTTTGTTGTGAATTTTCTCTAACCCATACAGTAGGTTCAAGTGCATACAAGCTAAACATGCAGTACAAACAATCGAGCACAAAACCATTTCTACCCCTCCCAGAATTAGGTACTTTTAATTTTACCATCATATTTTTTGTGACCTGAAGCAATTTTCACATTTGGAGTGGACCAGCCAGAGTCCCATCTTAAATCTGAAAGAGAATCTGTGGAGGGAATTGAGGGTTTGGTTGCCAGCAAGGACACCGTCCAATCTCAAATACTTGGAACTAATTGAAGAAAATGAAGACAAAAAACCCTGTGGAAACATGCAAAAATCAACAATTATAAGAAGCCTTTGATAGCTGTAATGCCAAACATGACTTTACCTCTAATCATCCAAAAGGCTATAAATGATTTTTGGCATGCCCATTTTAAGTAAAGTCCACAAAAACAGACCTGTTACCCCATGGAAATTGTCTTCTTAGTCGAGTGAAAGTAACTGAATATGAGTGTTTTCCCATTTTCTTCGTGAGAAGCAGTAGGACTCACTTTAATTATTTAATTTTCTCGTTTTTAAAGGATAGGCTTTACATTTTCATGAGGGTCGAGGTTGGGCTGTTTCAAAAACTTAAGGTATGCAAGCTTTGTCCATTCTAAAACTGATCTTGATGTTTCGACGTTTGGGATCAGTGTCATGTTGGAACACCCAGTTGTGACCAAGTTTCAACCATCAACTATTAAAATCAAGTTAAAAAAGAAGAAAAAAAATCACAAATATGATGCTAATATTAAAAGCACAGGAGTCTGTGTGCAAATATCCAGCCATAATTGTGCCAAAAGCTTGTTGATCACTACTGTTAGTGTTAGGATCAAACATGCAAGAGACCCAAAATTTTAGACAGATTGTTGCACTTCTTTAAAAGGTTTATTTACAATATTCTAATACAGACAGGAAACCTTTAGCAATATTGAGGGTAGGCGCTGCTCATAGCGGAAGGTGAAAGTCAGGAAGACAAAGGCTAAGTCAGAGTCCAGGAACAGGTTTTGGTCATACACAGATGGTCAGAAACAGGGCAGACGAATCCAGGTGCTTGGAGTGGGTTGTGGTTGTGGTACAATCCAGGTCGTGGTCCTGCTGTATGTGGTGAGCTTGTAAGGAGCTTGAAACAAGTGCATGGACTGAGCTCATTAAGCTCAGCAGAGCAGCAGTCTCGCAGGTGCCACAAATAAAAGTCGTATATTGTGTAACAATTCCACCCTAGAGAAAGAACAGCTCTGATGCATCATAAAACGGCAAGACAAATACAACCTTTATGATACTTTTATGTTTTAAATATGACCATAACTGTAAATGTTTGCTATAGAGGATATGTGTTCAAAATATATCTAAAATCTGTGTTGGTATTGTATTTAACTTGTACTTAAATATGAATTTAAATTTGCCATTATCTGTGTATGAGCTACTTTGGGCCTATTAGAGATTTGTAAAGTCAATTTTTTAACCACATACCAAAAGTAGATCCACTTTTAGTTTACACACTCAACTAAAGACAAACAGAAAGTCCTGTTAAAATCCAAAATCTTTATTCTTCAAAGAAGCACACACCCAAAATACTTGGAATTATGCTTTCATCATTATTCATGAATCATTAATACTTGTAGAAAAGCCAGTTTTCCTCTGTATCTTAATTTTGTTTTATACTGGTCAAGTGTGGTAAAATTTATTAGCATAAACTACACTAAACTCAAGTGAATTCCTCCCACTCACTCTCCCTTTAAGCAAGCAGGGAAAACAGGTGGGTGTAAACGTCAACAGTCAGTTTCATTTGTACCTCATGAGCTGCGGTGAACAAGGTGAACGACAAGGAGCAGAAATGGATTCAGCACAGTTATACACTAATTGAGACACAGTGATGAATAGTTGTACATAGGCCAATTATTTCTTCCAAAATGTTGTAAATCAGAAGGAAGTAGAGCAATGTGTTGAGAAATCATCTTGTGACTGGAATCATCAGCTTCACACTTGACTGGCCCTGATTTTTCTTTTCTGTTCGGTGAATGCTCCAAACGTCAGTGCTAACAAATCACAATGACAAAAACGTTATTTTCCTATTTCCTGTTTCCTGTATATATGAGGTGTTGAAATCAGAGAAAACAAAACATATTAGAATTCCATATTCACTATGGCGGCGGGGAAGGGGTGGGGGGGCGGGGGCAATGCAGATATTGCTGATGAAAAGTGCATTAAAAATAATTATTATTATTATTATATTAGTATTATTAGATTGGTACGTATCACTCAGGTGAAGCTATTACTGCAAAGGCACTCTTGTATCCTTTTAGAGAGTACATCTCTGTCTACTTACTCTACAGTTAGTAATGCAAATGTAAGATACTAAAGACAGTTTAAAATCTCCGTTCTTCAACCATGTGTGTTTCTTTGAAATGTTGAAATCTATTTAATTGCAGATTTGTGTAACGCTGACATAACCTTCTGTCTTAATACAAATAAGTAACAACTTCTCCTGACAGAAAGGTGCTGTATGCTCATATGGAAAAGATATATACAAATCTTGTAAAGTTTGTATCTATATATTTTATTTGAATCTTCTATGTAATGCATCAGACTTATATGATTTGGATACTGTAATGTCAAGTTTATATGACAGGCCAATCATCAGTGAAACTAAACTACTGCAAGAAACATAGCAAATACTTGTGGTGTCACAAATGTAAGATATACATCAACTACAACCAAATCCGATTAAAAAAAACTACACAGAAATGCACAGGTATACAAAAATCAGATGACAGTTGACTGTTCAATTATTGCCAACCTTTGTATTTTTGCCAACTATTTTAGAAGCATTTAAAGTATTTCATAAAGGACTATTCATTCCATTCTTGTGGGAGAAATACGTTTAATTTGGCACAAAATCAACACATTAGATAAATTGTCTTTTAGAATGATTGCCAATACTTTTTACATAACACAAGTTCATTATAGTGACACTTGTACCACAATTGCCGCCAAAATACATAAATGTCGATAACAGTCATTGTGCAATGCTTCCCAATAACAACAAATGTACATTTTCTTCACTAATGTGCAGTTTCATTTGTTACATCAATAAGTGTTTAGAAAGTCTCCTTATCAGCTCAGAAACCCAAAATTAGCTCCTTTTTTCAATCATTTACAGTAATGCGTGATCAGCAGCTGACATATAATTGAGCTGGACTGTGTCCATTGCATGTACATATATGATCTTACCATCTGAGTTGCATTTATAGCTTTGTGAAAGCCTGTGGGGAAGTGGACCGTCGACATACAGCTCAATTCAGTTTTGATTAGAGAAACCCTGGCCAATTTCTGCACTGTGCTATTAACATGTTTTTTTTATATATGAAAAAGATATACAAAACATTTATAGAAAACATGTTAACATATGATTTACTTAAATACAACATACATAGTTTTCATGTGATTCTTGTTGACTTCATTATATATATTGTTTTAAATAAATGCAAAAGTGGCCATTTTTAAGTGAAAATCATAAAAGCCTTATATGACCTGCAATATGTGAAACATAAGCTGAAGATAATTGAATGCTTAAACTTTTTTAAGATGTGTTTTCTATATATTTTTCATATGGGTGGCTCATGCAAAGTTAAAATTAATAATCTCAAACAATCTGAAAAAGTAATATATCATCCCCCAATCTAAAGAAATTTACAAACAGATGGAAAATTAACTCATCAATCACTCTGGAAAGGGTAACAAAACCTTTTCTAATGTTTTGCGGCTTCAGTGACAGCCATTCAATTCAGTTCAATTCAGTTGATTTTTAAACCACAAATTCATAACACAGACTGAGTCGTGGCAAAAAATAATTCAATCTGGAGAGACTCACACCGACAAAAAGGCAATTAGAGAGATTTATTGACATAAATTAAAGGTTCTTTGGTGCTCTGACCTGTGATAGACTGGCGACCTGTCCAGGCGCCTCTTACCCATTGAATGCAGGAAATAGGAACCAGCACCCCTCGCAACCCCATGAGGGAGGGAGGGAGGGATGGATGGATGGATGGATGGATGGATGGATGGATGGATGGATGGATGGATGGATGGATGGATGGATGAATGGATAAATGGATGGATGGATGGATGGATGGATGGATGCATGCATGGATGGATGGATGGATGGATGGAGAGATGACGCTCGGACCCCAGCAGAAGACATGAAAGCTGTGAATGTCTACGAGCTTGGATAGTCATTTTAGGATTAGTGAAGTCTTCCCCCGGGGTCCGGACACTGGTGGTTGAGACTGTAGGGAAGAAGAAAACGGGTGAAGGTTTGAGATCGTGAAGGAGGAGATGGGGTGGAGGAGGGTCCAAGCTCAGCTGCAGTTCATTCGAACCTCAGCTGAAGCGCAGGAGGATCCATTATAAGCAAAGTCTTTGTGGGACAGAAGGATGAGGTCCTGATGTGACTGGCTGGAGCATGGACGTTTGATGAGGCAATCAGTGCAGCAGGTGTGTTGAAGGGGGTAAGTCTTCCAGCTTGAACTTTCATTTGAATTCCATAAGTAAATTTAATTAAATCTTGCATGCAGATTCACAGCTGATTGCATACATTTCCATTTGAACCTTGTTTTTAAACCAGTTTTCTCTCAAAGGAGACCCGGCAGATTATATCGAGTCTCTGACTTGCAGCATTCACTCATCCTGGACAACAATGTAGAAACCTTAGACAGTCGCTTGCACTGTCATTGACTTTGAAGCAATCCTTCATACTGAACATGGATGTAGCAACAGAGGAAAGGAAAACTCCCCTTTAACAGGAAGAAACCTTCAGCAAAACCAGGCTCAGTGTGAACGGCCTTCTACCATGACAAACTAGGGGTTTGACACGACAGAGCAGAGAAACAAAAGGCACACGGAAGCACTGATCCAAAAGTAGTTTCTATGTCAGAGAAAAAGTAGAGTTAATGGCTGCAGTAGCTCCTCAAGTGGTTTCATCTAAAAGAAAAAATAAATCAATTAATTAACTTTTTTTAAAGTATAGAGTATGAAAGAGAGCAGGTAGTCACAGTAAAAACTCAGCCCATAGCTGTGTCTAATAGAGAGGTCGTGTTAAACACAGTAAGACATGGCTTTGTGTATCATCCACAGAAGAAGAACATCGTTTTGGATAAGCTATGGACTTTTACCTGGATTTTGTGGACTTCCTGATTGACAAGAATTATAATAGTTCAACCTTGAAGAAACAAATACACAAACCAGTTCTTCAGCATTATTCCTGGACATGTTTCAAATTTTGGCAATGGAAGCCAACAAAGTCCTAAAGACCAGTTTAATTTCAATAACATATCCTTGTTAAAGATGATAAACTGTTTTTTATTTTATTTGATTGAATAAGCATTTTCTTTTTCAAAGGTTCTGTTCCAAAGATGACTACTTTTGTTTTTTCTGAATTTAAAAACAAAAAATCTAATGTCATCCAGGTTTTTATGTCTTAAGACACACCTTGGTCTACCTAACTGATTTATTGAATTCATGAGGATTTATGGATGATTCTAAGATTATCCACAAATGAAGAAACAATATGACCTTCCCAGGAAATTACCAAAATAGTTTGTATTAAAAACAGTTCATAGGCACATTGAGGTTTTTGGAAGGTTTGCATCTTGTTGCATCTGGTGGAAAACTGGTAGAAGATTGCTACTGCTAATTCAGGACCTGAAAGAATCTTAAATTCTGCTCTCTACCGGTTAAACCCTGAAGAAGAACGTCTGGTGATCAATTTGTGGCCTTACACTCAAATGCACTGGAGCTATGCAGCAGGACAATGACAATGATCAGAAAGTCCACTCCTCGATGACTAACAAAAAAGGTTTTGGAGAGGCCTAGTCAAATTCTGTATATTCATTCAACGGAGATGCTGTGGCATGACCATTAACAGACTGCTGATGCCAAATTTTTTTTTTTTTTTATTTTGCCATAATTTAAAGACCTTATGTTAGAAACAGGACAGTGTAGACTGGAGCATGTTTCAAAGCTCTCATGGAGAGGACATCAACAGCCTGACTGAATGCATCACTGACTACATGAACTTCTGTGTGGAGAGCATCGTGCCTACACGACGGCTACGATGCTTTCCAAACAACCCCCGCTGGGTGACCCCTGAGCTGAAAGTCCTCCTGAACCAGAAGAAGAGGGCTTTCTACTCAGGGGACAGAGAGGAGCAGCGTAGAGTCCAGCGGGAGCTCCAGTGGAAGATCAGGGCAGCAAAGAAGGATTATGGGAAGAAGATGGAGGAGCAGCTGGCACAGAACAACGTCAGGGATGTGTGGAGAGGTCTGAAGAACATCTCCGGCTTCGGGCAGAGGACCAGCAGGGCTGCAGATGGAGACACCAAGACTGCAGATGAGTTGAACTCATTCTTCACTCGGTTCGACTCCTCCCACACTGGCCCCCTCCTTGCCCTCAACTCTCCAAATGTCTCCAACCACCAGCGCTCCAGAGACCTACCATCCCCCCCACCGCCACTCCGATCAACGACTGACCCATCCACACCTTCAGCCCTACCTTCCTCCCCCCTCACAGTCACACCAATGCAGGTGAGAGGACAGCTGACGAGGCTGAAACAAAGGGAAGCCTCAGGACCAGACGGCATCCCCCCCAGGCTACTGAGGACCTGTGCAGATGAGCTCTGTGAGGTCCTCAGCTACATCTACAACCTGAGCCTCAGCCTGGGGGTGGTGCCCACCCTGTGGAAGACCTCCTGTGTGGTACCAGTTCCCAAAACGCCGCACGCCAGGGAACCGGCCGACTTCAGACCAGTCTCCCTGACCTCCCACCTGATGAAGACCATGGAGCGCCTCATCCTAGCTCACCTGCGCACTGTGGTGAGCCCCACCCTGGACCCGCTGCAGTTCGCCTACCAGCCCAACATCGGAGTAGAGGATGCCATCATCTACCTGCTGCAGTGGGCGCTAACCCACCTGGAGACCACCGGGAGCGCTGTGAGAGTCATGTTCTTTGACTTCTCCAGCGCTTTCAACACCATCAGACTGGTGCTACTGAGGGGGAAGCTGGAGGACGCTGGGGTGGACAAACATCTGGCTGACTGGACCATGGATTACCTCACTGACCGCCCTCAGTACGTGCGGCTGCACGGCTGTCAGTCAGAGGTGGCACTCTGCAGCACCGGGGCCCCCCAGGGCACCGTTCTGTCTCCGTTTCTCTTCACCCTCTACACCTCGGACTTCACCTACAACACGGACAGCTGCCACCTTCAGAAGTTCTCTGACGAC
This sequence comes from Fundulus heteroclitus, assembly GCF_011125445.2. Classification (NCBI taxonomy): domain Eukaryota; kingdom Metazoa; phylum Chordata; class Actinopteri; order Cyprinodontiformes; family Fundulidae; genus Fundulus; species Fundulus heteroclitus. The sequence goes on from NC_046363.1 coordinate 27,704,627, forward strand.
TCGGCCATTGTGGGCTGTGTGTCTGAGGGGAACGAGCTGGAGTACCGGTCGGTCATCATGGACTTTGTGGACTGGTGTGAGAAGAACCATCTGTGCTTAAACACCAGTAAGACCAAGGAGATGGTGATCGACTTCAGGAGAAGACCCCCACCTCACTCACCTGTGAACATCCAGGGGCAGGACATAGAAACTGTGGAGAGTTTCAAATACCTGGGTGTTCACGTCAACAATAAGCTGGACTGGACACATAACACCGACGCCCTGTATAAGAAGGGCCAGAGCCGCCTCCACCTCCTGAGGAGGCTGAGGTCCTTTGGAGTGAGCCGGCCTCTGCTTAAGACCTTCTATGACTCTGTGGTGGCCTCAGCCCTCCTCTACGCTGTCGTCTGCTGGGCTCCTGGCAGTGCAGAGCGGGACAGAAAGAGACTGAACAAGCTGGTGAGGAAGGCCACTTCTGTCCTGGGCTGCCCTCTGGACTCTGTGGAGGAAGTGGCTGAGAGGAGGGTGTTGTCCAAGCTCACATCCATCATGGACAACACCTTCCACCCCCTGCACCAGACTGTAGAGGAGCTGAGCAGCTCCTTCAGTGCAAGACTTAGACATCCTGTCTGTAAAAAGGAGCGCTACCGCAGGTCATTTATTCCTGCTGCTATCAGATTTTACAATGCTGCACTGTAACTGCAACTGTGACCATAACTGTAATAATTAATGTGCAATAACCAAGGTGCAATAATCTATTTAATACACTGTACTACAACACGTGCAATAATCCTGATGTAGTGACTTCTGCTGCTATCACCACCTGAACATAAGTCAGCCCACATGTATGTATGTATGTATGTATGTATGTATGTATGTATGTATGTACAAATGTATACAATGTATATGCACATACATACGCGTAGGTGCGTATGTAAGTAGGCGCATAGATATATGTATATATTTAAGTATATAGATATGTTTATATATATATATATATATATATATATATATATATATATATATATATATATATATATATATATATATATATATATAGACCACTAAGAATGTAAATGAGACATCATATGCCCATTCCTATTTCCTTTTTTGTATATTTTGGTATTCTTTCTGATCCATTGTATATATGAAGATTCACTGTATATAACTGAATGCACCTTACCTACTCTGCACCTTCTTGTATGAGCCGATGTGACGAGTGAATTTCTCCATTGTGAGATCAATAAAGACTATCTTAACTTATCTTAACTCCAACTACTCTGTCATCCTGATTGAGACAAATAGCTCTCCCTCTCAGTGGAGAGCTGTGTACGTGAAGCAGCGGAGTGATATTACACACTTGAAAAGAATATTTAATGCGCTTTATAATCTGGTGTGCTTTAAGTGTGGACATAGACACATATAGACTCTTCACAGTGCACCTTATAATCCAGTGCGCTTTATGGTCTGAAAATACTGCAATTCATTTAGCGCACCACCTGCCAGTGTTAAAATCTTACACACCGGGGCTTTAAAGCTATAGTTGGTAATCCTGTTCAGGATTACCAAACACTTTTTGTTATACTCTGTAAATTGTCCTTCTGTCCTGAAAGTAGTCAATACATTATGTATTCACAAAAAAGAAGGTTAAAAATCATTCTCTGTTGGAGCGGCAGGTCTGTAAACATACTAACCAATCTTTGCTGTTTGGTCCAAAAGGCATGGATTTGTCAGAGTTTTGTTCCTGCTCTCACCCATAGATACTATATACTCACCCCCCTCTGCCCCTCACGTTGTGGGGGAATCGCCTTATCTATTGGTTGGCCCGCATGCCAATCATTCTGACGCGCTCACGTAACGTCAGTGTGTGTGCCCGTCCCTCTGTTTCAACGGGAATCCATTTTTTATTCTATCTGCAGTCAAACTTAATCAAAATTTAGTCTGCAAAATACATCTGTAGCTGCAGCTGCCTTTGAAATGCTGAGACAGACTCTTTATTTGCTCCTGTTTGATTAACTGATATTTCTGTGAATTCCTCAAATTTATAAGGATGGACTGAAACCAGAGTGCACCTGAGCACCACGGTCTCTGCAGGTCACTTCATTTCACCGCCGTGTCTATCTGCCTTAAAGACCTATTATAGAGACATCAGGGGAGTAACAGAGGTCGACAGAGACAAACATGTCACCCTTACCTGGTCTTCTGGATAAACAGTTCGCCCGCTGTCTCTATGTCTCTACCACTGCTCTACCCTGCTTATTTTCTTTATGCCCCACCCCTCTCCACCCACCATCATAAACCCTCCTCTCCTGTTTTCAACCTGTCTTCCCCCATCTGGCTGTGTCTTTCCACCCTCTGTCCCCTGTTTTCGCCATCATAACCTGATTTGTGGTGTTCCCATCCTTCTAGGCCACAGAATCTGCGTTAAAAGGTTGAGCGCGGATGCATTTGTATAAGGGAAAGGCTGTGACGCATTGACCTTACTCAATAACGGTTGCCTAATGTGCAGCAACCATGTCCTTGTTTCGACACCATAATAGCTCTGAGGCCCAGACCTCAACACACCGACACAAGCTTCAGTACACTGACTTCATTTCTGCAGGATAGCATGCTCATTATCCACCTCAAGAATTCAGTTTATTTCTGTGACATTGAACAGAAAGTAAAGCTGCTCTTTCACTGTAGTAGTAAAGAGCTGCTACACAGACTGTAGCTTTACTGATTTGTCAGGCGGACGAACCAGGAAAAATGTGCCCGCTGCCTGTTCAACTTTAACTGTCAAAGAAAGGGACAAATGATGTCAGACCCCGTGCTTCAAAGGTGCACGTCCTTTTAAAAAACGCCCTCGAGCCATGGCATTTAACTCTAACACAAGACAGGTGCTGTCATGCATTCAGCTGGGTGTCACTGGCAGGTCTTGGATTCGTTTTGCATGCAGTCACTGATGTGCAGTCGCATGCACAAAGCATGGATGCATGCATACTAGCGGCGTGTAAGTTGTGGTTCTGTGCTACAGTGGCATAAATCACTGGAGCTGAGCAGGGGGCTGGTGCTGCTCCCTCCATCTGTCTCTGTCTGCAGGGGTGAGGTATTTTACACTGATGATAGGGCGCATGTGGGAAGGCAAGAAAAAGTGAGCGATGCTTGAGCTGTGGGGGATGGACAGAAAAATAAATACCGCAGAGGGGCCTCGTGAATTTGTGCATCATGTAAGTGTATGTAGAGACCTGGGGGAACAGATGCGTCAAAGCTCTAAGTACAAGCAATCAGCATCTCTGCAGGGCTTCTTACCCTGTATCTATATCTGTTTTTGAGAAACAGACTGCTTCAGCAGTCAGAAATAATTCTTCCCGAATGATGTATGTGGATGCACCACTCGCTGTCAATAAGTATGAACAAATGCAGATTATATCTTCAAATGTAGCATTTGTTTGCTCCTAAAAAGTACATTCTTATCAGTGCTATGGACATTTCATCCTCACGTCTTTAGTTAAAAAGTGCTTGTTTCATTCACCCGCAGCATATGACTCAGATCCTACTGTCGACTAGCTCCCTCTGATAATCAATGCAGTTCAGCTTCTCTAAATAGGGTAAAGCCCAGCAGAATAGCTCCAGAATAAAGGTAGATGGTACTTTCCTAACAGGTAGACACGGTTCAGATGGAAAACACGTTTTGACTCTACTGGGATGAACAGTTCAGGATGCTACAATCAGTTTATCCCTGCTGTTTATTTGCAGAAATAGTCCAGTTTTGTGCCATTCGTACAAAAAGGCTACACACTGGTGAGGATAATGTTTTAGTGATGTGAATAAAAGAGACAGAGATAGATCATTTCAGAAATGTTTCCATCTCTATTGTGAGATAGCTTGTACAACTTAACCTAAAACCATCACAAACATACCTCTCTCTGCAATCAAGCTCATTTCACACACCTGTTTCCTGCTGTCTTTAAAGCAGCACTGTGTAAGTTTTGACCCAAGTATTAGCTTCATTTGATATTAAATGATTTTTCAGGTCAATATACAGCACTTTCTCCGTGCAGGCTGCCTTTCTCAAAAACTAGCTTGAGAGGGTCGGATCCCTCTCTGAATAGGTCATCGTGTGACCTAAAGTGTTATTTGCGGCAGTCTGAGCTCATCTTAAACACAAGAGTTAACCTTACATGCTTCTACTTTTCTCATTCTAAAGTCAAAGTTTGTCATGCCCTTATTATTACAGACATACTGTAAATATAGCTTACAGATCTGCATGTCAGCTCTTCTACAGATGATGAAGCTTGTGCTCTAGTCTGTCTTCCTCTCCCCGTGGCTCTTCCTCGTCCTCTCCCTGTTTCAATGGGAGACTCTGAGGAAAATCTAGAGGGGTGAATGCAGCCTTGTCTTTACAAGTAACTTGATGACTTTTCAATCAGCTGGTCCAAAGTGATCTGCTATCAGATTCCAAAACACGGAGGGAGATATTTTAAGTTTGCGATATTGCTGTGTTGCCAGTGGCCTACAGAGGCACTAAACCTGGAAACTACAGGTCTAGCGCCCCAAGTGGCTAAAAGTTACAACGTGCTGGTTTAAGCCTGTTGCAGACAGTCAGACAGCGCCAGATTATTGAAAGCTTCAAGTGAGTAGACCTCCAGAGTTCATTTTATTGCCTGTCTGCCTTGTCACGACCTCAATCCCGTCTGATTTCTATGTCTTGCCCTTGTCGGACATCTATGGGGCTTCTGCTTTCTGGAGCTGGACCCTGTACCACAACAACGAGCCTTGCTTAGTCCCTGGATTTGTCTACTCTGTTCTGTCTGTGTATGTCCCAAGCCTGTTCCCCAGACTCTGACCAAGCCTCAGCCATCCCGCCTGTCATCTCTGCTCTGAGTAAGCCAGCTCTGTCCATAGCCAAACCTCCAACTGGCTCTTACAGAGGTTTCCTGCCTGCACCAGGTTTCTGATTTCTATTTTAAAAACTTTCAATGCAACAGTGTGTCTGGCTTGAATTCAGGCTTCCTGCTGTCAGGTGCTTGACATGCACATCCTTTTAGGTGTTTTTGTTATTTTTGCCCTTATTGTTTTTCTAGAGTTGCTTAACTTTTGTTTTAATGAAGATGAAAAAAGTTCTGTAGTGATTTTTCGTGCTTTATTTTTTTTATTCACAGAAATCATACAAAGCCATAAAAGTCTACACAGTGCTGTGTAGACTTTTTACATCCACTGTATCTAAACCCTCCAGCTTTAATTATCCTGGCAGAACAGCATTTATTTTCTTATTTCATGCAGTTACAGACACAAGACACTCAAATAACCAAGTATGAAAACAACAGAAGCGCTGGAAGAGATTGTGAGTCCCATTGTATGACTAGTGTTGCATCTCATCCTTTCTATGAACTGGGATTACACTGTTTGGAGGGAACTGCAGCAGGGTTATAGGAGAAACTGGTGGCTTATGTGGATGTCCCAGTGAGGCAGAGGAGGTCACGGTTGGCTGATTTGGTGGTCGAGGTAGAAGAAGCAGGATTTCTCCTGACAGACAACTAGTCACTTGCCACATTCCAGATTTGGTTCTGGGTTTGGAGATTAGCTCAAGCATGGAAATCTCTCCTTGAAAGAGCTCTGTAGGACTTAAAGAGACAGTCATAGAGCACCAACTGTGGAACGAACTGAGTGCTGCCAAAAGTGTTTTCTTTTTTTTTCCAAAAACATACTTGGCAATGAACAGTCCATGGCGATGCTCTCAAATGACTGTTGCAGAATGTATAATTTTGTACTTGAAAGTACATTAGCTATACAGCCAAACCAAAACCCCAGGATCTAATGCTGCTGGCTTCCTCATTAGAATGACTTTTTTTTTTTTTTTTTTTTTTTTTGCTAATTTGCATTGTAAAGCTCTTCTGAATCTAATTGTATTGACTTTGAAAGTATCTTTTTTTCCTTTATAAAAGTGTCAGCAGCTTAACACTTAGCAGTTCAAGACAGATCCATAATGCAAGGTATATTTATCATGTATGGGGTAGCAATTGGCATTAAGAGTTAAAAGTAACTAGCTGTAATATACTTTTTTGTGATCAATGTACATTGGGTACAGTACACCATTTATATTTAAAGTAACATAGTAAAGACAAATTAGATTTGATTTATTGGAAAATGTGAAATTTTCCAGTGGTTACACAGTTTGTCTAAAATTCCCTGAGTCAAAGTGTTTATATGTAAATGCTGATTATACTGACACACTCTATGCTATAACTAGATTTATACAGTATAAAATAAATTATATACATGACAAAAATATATAAAACAAACACAAACAAGCTAATTGTTTGTGTGGGTGCCACCAACTCTAAAGAACAATTTCCGATCTTAAAGCGTTTTTAATTATTTTTTATTTAAGCACAGCAAAATGTGAGCAGACAGGAATTAAAAGTAGCTTATGAAACAACAAAGCAGAGTCATTTGCTATTAATATTTTTTACTGCCTATACATCAGTTCAAATTTACACTGGAGAGGTTTGTGTCCACCTTCACAACTTATAATGTAAAGTAATTTTACATAACATAATCTGGTAACTCTACATGTGTGGTTGCACATTTGGTAGCACTGCTGGCTTGCAGCATGAAGGGTTCTAGTGTCAAATTCCTATCTGGGGTCTATCTGCGAGAAGTTTACATGTTCTACCTGTGCATGTGTGGCTTCTCACCAGGTACTTTAGCTTCCTCCCACAGACCAAAAACATTACTAATATGGACTTCATTACTGGAGGAGACCATTAAGTGAAAATGTGATATAAAACAGATAGTAGTGAAACACAACATTTGATTTTATGAACCAAAGAAATACTTAGCAATTGCTTTTGTGATGGGATAATAATACACAAATCATGAAATGACTGTCTGTCTAAAGTTAGAAAGACATTTGAATGTGTTAATATTTCTTCCTGACACCAGGCGATGGCTGCCCTGGCAACTGCCCTTGTTGGGAAATAGTCCAACGCATTACTCCAACCATTCAAAGTACAAGATGAAATTTTCACTTTTAGATTGAGCCAAGTTGGTTCTTTCCAGTTCTGCTGCTCACTAAGACATCAACTAACCCCTAGTTACTGTGGGAATGTGGCGGTGATCCTAAGAAAAGCTTTGCTAGAAGTGTAGTGTATTTTACAAAATGGGAAATCATAGAGGAGGCCTGGGCTATTTGCATCATAGCCTCACAGCTGCGATTGACAGTGTGCAGTGACACTCTCCTCGCATCTAAATTTAACGGCATTCTGACGCTTGGTAGTGTGAAATCTGAATTAATTCCCTCTTACATAAAATAAAGATGCAGAAAACCCTTGCTGATTACTGGAACGACTCAAGTACATGTGTTTTTATGTAAAACATAACGCTCCACATGCTTCAAGGTCATTCACATCTGCAAGTGTCCACCGCCAAATCCAGAGCATACGGAATAAGGATGCAGGGGGTAGCTAATCCCTACAGTGTACGACCTTGAGGAATGGGAGCTCTTATATCCTCATTAACATGGATGAAGCATGGCCATGGGGTGAACACACCTACCAGCTTGGCTGATCCTCAACAAACCGACAAGAGGAGACAACACGTCCCTCCACACGTGCGCACAGCTACGATCCAAGCACCGCAGTCAGACATGTGCAAACCTCCAGCATTTATTTTTCATTATTACAATCCCATCAGCTGGAGGCAAGGTTGGTTTGTGTTTTTTTTGCTGCAGCTCACTGAGGCTCTGTGGTGGGCTGTCAATGACACTCGGCCTCAAAGACTCATTGTAAAAGCGCACGGGAAAGACCCAGCAGGGAGCAGGAGAGCAGAGCAGGGCAGGGCAGAGCAGCGGAGCCTTCTTCGCATCAAGCTCTTGAGCTGAGCCGTGTCCTCTGCAGGTAAAAACACACAGATAAATACCCTCTCGCTCAAATGCACCAAATAGCTTTTGGCAGGGGTTTTCGTTTCATCTGGTGTTGCCGTAATCTTCCTTCAACGAGACGATAAGTTACAAGAAGACAAGTCTTCATGCCATGTGCGAGATCCTGAATCGTTTTGTGGCAGTCCTGAAAGTTCCTACCATTTTTTTGTGAAAAGGAGCTTTCAACAACTTTTTGCTGTAACATACAGGTGCCGATAGCAAACAGGCTTCAATCGGAGGCAACTGGACCTTCAGTTCTTTCTGAAAATGTTTCGACACCTATCCAGGAGTCTTTGTCAATTCCAGTGGCTCGCACTTGAGCCATACAGGTGTCGCTTCATTAATTACAAAACAAAAAAACAATCCAAACATGCAAAACACAACAAACAATTAAAAATAAAAATAAAACACAGTCATATTTTCCCCTGTGTAACACTATGAAGCAAAATTATATAGAATTATGTAGCAAACCAAAAATTGTGAAAATTTTACTTTCATCTGAAAAGAAGTCAAAACCAGTCCAGTCCATTTTCTCCTTTTCCAAGGTAAGCCACTCCTAACATATTTGATTCAAGAGTGTTTATGACAAGTAATCCAACATTTGTGGCCCATCTCCTGGATCCATCTGTGTGAGATGGCTCTTGAAGCTCTGACTCCAGCTGGAGTCCACACCTTGTCCAGTCCTGAATCAGCTTTGCATTGCGATACTTTTAAGCCTGCAGTTATCTTTTTGACTTGTGTATCTTTTTCTTCCAAATGTTTTCTTTCCACTCAATTTTTTTCTGAATATGCTTGGATGCAGCACTCTTTGAATAGCCACACTTCTTTAGCAATTAACTTTTTCCAGCTTTCGCTCATTGTGAAGACGTGTCAGTGACGTGTCATCTGCTAGGCAACTGTCAAAGTCAGGAGACATACCATGGTATGACCATAGCATAATATTTCCATATTATTTTTTTATTGACATTATGTGATCTTCTAGTTTTATGAAATTGGAACTTGAGGGCTGCACCGTGGCAGGTTAGGTTAATTGGTCTCTAACCATTATACCTTAGGAGTGCATGTGTGCATGGTTGTTTGTTTCTTTGTTGTCCTGAGATGAGCTGGTGATTTCTCATGGGTGTGCCCCGCCACATGGCCGTTTATAAAATAGTTACATGGCATAAGCACATGTCTAAAATTCAGTTAATATGTTAACTATGGTTCTGAAGCAGGGCCACGTCTCAACCATACCTTCAAGTACCCACTTACACCCAGTTTACTCATCCTTTACTATCTGTGACGTTCTTTCGAACCCTTCCTTCCTTACCCTCATTCAGACATCACCTCATCCCTGATCCATGTCCCTCCTCTTCATACCATCACACTTATCCTTCTTCCTCACCCCACACCCAACCCTTTATTCCTTTCTTCAATAAATTTTAATGTTCAACTCATATTGTTGTGAAATAGTCATTGCTAGTGAAATTAATGTATATAAATTTCACCTTTTGGAATAAAATGCTAAAATTAATAATTTTTCCGTTCTAATTCACTGAGGTGCACCTGAAATCCCTAATGTTGCCTTTTAAATAGGGCATAGAGTTTGATTTAAAATAATTGCCAGATTTGCAATTATACATTGTCTGGTCACATCTTATATTTGGTTAGTAGATATAATGTTAAATACCTCTCATGACATCACTTGCCTGTGATAAATCATGAAAAAAAGGCATCTTGCTCTATAAATTTACACGCAGATGTGACATGTCATGGCTGTCAGAACAGTAGCTGCTCCCTTGGTGGTGCTAAACGTTCACCAAACAGGACAACAATGTAAATTATAGAGGACAACTCACAAGATGATCTAATCCTCTGACAAAAGGCAGGAGAACGATTTCCCAGAAACCTGCCTCATAAATAGCACAAGCATCACTCTCTTGAAGCCTTTGTTGCATAAATTTTCATGAACAGCTGGAGGAGATACCGAGGAATGAGGGGGGCTGTGTTATTTGTGAAGTGTCACACCTTTTCAGATTTACTGTGAAACACCTCGAGCACACGCGCCCTAGCAAACATGCAGAAAATGGAGCTGCCTCTAACTTCTCTACTGTGTGATTTTCTTTAATCTGATTTAATCCGGGTTGAATTTGTTCTTTTTAATTGATTAGAAACATGAAAACAACCATGAAAAAAGATGAATATCTCCTTGGACAGAACAGACACTGAGGACAGGGAATTTTCAAATTCAACATCAATTTCTTTCATACACAGAAAATAGCTGGATAAATAATAATGCAGTTTTAAGAAATCCAAAGAACATCATTTGTTTTGGCTCATATATATTGTACTTTCTTAGTCGAATTTCAAGTATAAGAAAAAAAAACATGTTTTTGCTGTCTAAAAGCATGTCCTTAGTTTGTTCAGACAAATTAATACTGTTTAATTTAGAAATGTGTAACCCCGATAGATTTGCTGCCATCTACTGTTTACCTGGCCACAGTATTATATGCGTGTGCCGTGATTATTTGTCCATTACAATGTGTCACCTTCAAAATGTCTGTCACTGCACTCCAGGCCTCTGTAGCCACACTTTCATCCAGGGTAAAGCTAGACCCATTTTCAAAGCATCTTTGAGGGAAAAAAAGTATTTCATGTAAAAGAGATTAAATTAAGCTTCCTAATGAAACAAGGATCACATCGCTGGGAGGAAAATAAAGGAAAGACAGTCAGTATTTAAAAATAAATGACAACATATTTTGTATCTGCTAAAAAAAAAAACCCATATTCAAACATAATAAGTCAGGGTTAAGCTGTGTTTAAAAAAAAAAACAAGGAAAACTTTTTTTTTTTTTGTTTTTTTAAAAAAATCAGACCTACATTCAAAGTTCCTCCACAGTAATATGCTTAGATAGAACACCTGAAACTCTCTTACACATTTTGATTTATGTTAAAAGGTGCCCGTATCTGACCTTCCCTGCACTTGCCTTGGGACCCTGCAAAAAAAGCCCAAATATTTTCTTAATTTGAGTTGATATTTTATCTATTTTGAGGGAGTCAAATAGATTGTTTTAATGTGTGTTTATTTAAATCAAGAATGTTCATGTCCACACCATATGTTTTCACTGTCCAGCAATGCTTCCTGTGAGATAGATAGATAGATAGATAGATAGATAGATAGATAGATAGATAGATAGATAGATAGATAGATAGATAGATAGATAGATAGATAGATAGATAGATAGATAGATAGATAGATAGATAGATAGACAGACAATGCACCTATAAGAATTTTGTGGCAAGCTACCAATCTAGGTTTTTCGATAAAGCTTTAGCTTTGCAACGCTGACTTTAGTCGATTTTAATTCACCTTTTACTATAAGAAGATATAAGAAACTCTTTTAAAAAATATTAGCCTTTATTATGTATATCATAATGACATACACAGTGTCTGCCACACTATGTTTGAGACAGAGGTGACATTTAAAATGTTTTTTATTAGTGATTAGCACAGTTAGCATAGCAAGCATTATGTAAAGATAGAGTAGGCAATTTTTTCCAGAAGTATCCCTTTGTGTCCCTTTGTGAAAAACTGCACAGGCAATTACCTGCTCTTCCGCTCCTCAGGGGGGTTGCATGAAAAAAAATCCCCCAAATCCACTCTGGTCTTATTTCTTTCTACTGAGGCCTTCCTCTTCTTCTCATAAACTTGTACGCGGTTAGCTTCTTGCGACTCTCAGCCACGTTCAAATTATACAGCGTGAGCAGCAGCGCTACAATGAACAGCTAACCGAAGCTAACCACCTCCCAGCCAACAGCCTCCTGTCATTTTAATTAGTTCCACCTGCTGCCACTAATTACCCTCAAGTCATTCCACCTGTTCCTCTGCCTACTTACACCTGCCTCATCCAACCACACCCTGCCATAACGTCTGGTCTTGTCCTGCATGTATTGTTCCTCAGTGGCATCTCGTCTACTTATTCTCTGGACCTGCTCATGCCCTGTCCTCTCCTGTTGGTTTAACTAGTGCTAGTGTACACCGCCTGGTTAAGGTCTCTTCTGGATTCTTTGCGCTTCACTGGGGACTCATCTGCGGCTTCTGGTCAAGTCTGCTTTTACATATAGCTCCTGCTCAAGTCCAGTTCTGCCTGCATCTCCTGGTCAATTCTGGTTCTGGTCCAGTCTAGTTCTGCCTGCAACCCCACCTGCATCATCTGGTCTCCTGCCATTCCAGCTTGCCTACCTCATCTGCCACCATCACCTATTTTGAATAAATCTTTGACAATTATCTCTGCTGTGTGTTTGGCTGAATTATTGGGTTCTTCACAAACTCCAGCGTTACACCATTTGATATTTAGATTTCATATAGTTGCACTGTGAACATTATAAATGAGCATTATATGTGATTCAGAACAAACATTTTTATACATTGCTTTTCAAATGCTGATAGTCAGCAGTTTTCCATGGTTGTAATTTAGAAGAATGTCAATTTGTGGACTTTATTCAGAATCTCAAAGGTATTTGAACCAAATTTACCCTGAAATAATGCACTACAAACTCACCTTGCTGGATCTTGGTGGCAGTGAATAGTGACGAAAGCCTTCCACAGGCTGCTCTTACTCCCTTCCACAGTAGCTGAGTCCCCGCAGGAATCTGAAAAGTTTGGAGGCCAGGATTATGCCTAGTCCTTGCTGTCCCACGGCTACAGACGTCAGAATATTTGCAGAGGTATTTGTAATATCTACACACTTCACACAGACCTGCTACCGGAATGACATGATTCATCATCTCTTAAATCTGAGGTCGTCCAGTTGTAGCTTAGCAACTGTAAAGTAGGCACAGCAGGTCTGTCAAGCTTTCGCTTTCTCCACATGCTATTACAGTGAGTGATGGATTTAATAGGAGCATTAATGGAATCCCACCCCCCTAGCCCCCCCAAAAAAAAGATTTACAACATCAAATAAAACAAAACACAGCTAAAACAAACGTGGTCGTTTATTGTAATGTAAGCTACAGAACTCTGTCTATCTAGCCGTGTTTGTACACAGTGCAGGTTAAATTAGGCTTTCTTTGGATCTTCAGGTGTTGACACGTCAGGCATCAAACTGTTTGTAAGCTAAAACTAAGCCTAAACATTCAGTGCAAAGTCGGCAAAGCTTTCATCCCACAGGGCGCAGTGAGGCTCTGCTAAGAAGTTTCAGCTGCTGCTGCTGCTGCTGTTGAGGTTCCCGCTCTTGTGGCAAGGGTTAGTTTAAGCTTCGGTACATCAAAACATGTCTACCCACCTGTGTTGTGACTGCACACAACCTAATAAGGCCACATCGGGTTAGCCTTGAAAATGAGGCTCTTTTTTTTTTTTTTTCTTGCCTCTGTTTTCAAACAAGAAAAAAAAAAAACGAGAGACACATTATCTGCGGTACAGAGAGACTGCTCAGTTGAGTCTTGTTTTGGTGTTAATTAGTCCAATTAGCCTTCCCCATCTCACACCGTTCTAAACAAAGACAAGCAGCAGCTCCGCTCAGCTTAACCAGCCATGCAGTTTGATGTGTGGTGGTGCTGGAAAGCTGCAGAAGCCTCCAGTTACAGACGCAGGCTACTTTAAACAGTTTCAGGGCATCCTTCCTTCAGACGATAAAGCTGCATCCTGCCTTGTTTTCTGAATTATTCCTTGTATGTCCCTGTAGCAAGACTGTGGCACATCAATGTGGGATTGTGCATTCAAAGAGGAGCATGGAGGCAAAATTCTCTCAGTTCTAATTTTAAATTAGGCCAAGCTTAAGGACATGGTCCATATTTGTCCTCTGTAGTGTGAGTTAACAGTATTTCCGTAGTAGCTATGAGTGAAATAGATACAACTGAATGGAAAAGAAAAAGGAATTACGTTTTGAAAGCATAAATAATTTATTCCTCAGCAGCACCCTCTTTATGGCGATCATTTCTCACAATTAAGCCAGTTAATTTAAAGAGGTTCCTCTTCCTTTAAATGCTAAAACTTTGTTTCAACACAGAGACTGCCTTTTAAACACCGAACAATGAGAACAACATTTGAATTTTTCAAGTATTTCCACCTCAGGGCAGTGCGGCAGTAATAATTCACCAGTTTTACACTGCCAAAACATATCGGCAGCGGTTCCACTGAATCCCTGTTTTGTATTCGAGGAGGACATGGTTCATTCTGAAGTTTTTATTTTCTTTCTTTAGTTTTGCAGAAGCTCTTCATGATAAAAACAAGACATAAAGCATGGTTTCTGTAGCTGCCATTCGTGTGCCAGTTGTTTCAAAGACGGTGTTGATCAAATCCGAGAACCTCTGGCTGTTTCATTCTGTCTCATTCAGTGTTGTTGTGTATTTACCCCATTCAGCCATTGTAACCTGAAGTCGTCTTTCTTTAAATAACGAACCTGTAAATTGCAAGAAACCATAGAAACAGAACCAGCTTATATGTTCCTGTGAAATAATTAAGACATGCAATGAAAGTTTTAACAATATTGAACAATTCACAAAATATAACCAAAAGCAGCCACCATAAGTACCTTAAGAAATGTTTCTAAAATGTCATTTCAAAAATTTCATTTCTGCTGAGGAAAAAATTGGGAAACCCCAATGGCTAAACTCACTTCATTGTACTCAGTATTTTGAAGGAGGTGAGCAGAGTTTAAACCTCAGACATTTAATTCAACTATCTAACGATCTAACCATAGTGTTCACTATTAGTTCAACTCATGACTGTTAATAGTGAATACTATGGTTAGATCGAAAGAACTGCCAGCCCCCAAGAGTCCATCCTGGGTCCCCTCTGATTCAATATCTACATGCTCCCTCTAGCTCAGATAATAAAAAAACAAACAACATCAGCTACCATGACTATGCAGATGACACACAGCTCTACATCACCATGTCACCAGGTGACTATGAACCAGTTCAAGCACTGAGTAAATGCCTAGAAGATATCAATACATGGATGTGCCAAAATTTTCTTCATTTGAATAAAAACAAAACTGAAGTAATAATCTTTGGACCAATAGAGGAGAGATCAAAAGTTAGCACAGAGCTTCAGTCGCTTCTGCTAGAAACCACTGATCAGGCCTCGAAATCTGAGTGCAGTGAAGGACTAAGACCTGAACCACAAAAAAACATCTAAACACAATTATAAAGTCAACCTGAAGAACATTTCCAAGCTTAAAGGACTGATGTCTCAGCAAGACCTCGAAAAAAACCAAACCATGCGTTTATCTTTAGTCAAATTGATTACTGCAACGGTGTTTTCACAGGTCTGCCTAAAAAGTGGATCAGACAGCTGCAGCTGATCCAGAACGCTGCTGCCCGCGTCCTCACTAAGACTAAGAAAGTAGAGCACATCACCCCAGTTCTAAAGTCCTTACACTGGCTCCCTGTATCTCAGAGAATATCCTCCTGTTAGTCTATAAATCCCTGAATGCTTTAGCACCTAAATACATCACAGACTTGTTCTCAGTGCATCAACCCTCCAGAACACCAAGTTCTTCTGGCTCAAATCTACTCTGCATACCCAGAACCAGAACCAAACACAGAGAAGCAGCATTTACCTTTTATGCTCCACTGATCTGGAATAAACTCCCAGATTTGTTTGGAGTTGCCTTTAAATGTTAATGTTGAGGTTTGTGTTAAAATTGTCTTATACTGTATCTGACTTGCTGCTACTATTCAAATCCAATGTGCTAGCCTCTGTAATGTTTTGCCCTCTGTCTCTGTAATGCTTTTCTTTCCTCTGTTTGTTTGCTGTCTTGTTCATGTACAGCACTATGAATCGTCTTGTTACTGAAAAGTGCTTCATAAATAAACTTGCACAGCAGGTGCAGCAGGACCTGACCAGTTCAACACCGTAGTATCCAGTATGGTGCTTATTGTGTGTCAGAAAGTCCTTGGGGAAAATATTACCTAATCTGTAAACAAATTAAATTCCAAGCAGAGCTGGATCCTGTAACATAGGGATAACTCCAAATATACCAGTACATCTACCAAATACTGGCTCAGAATTAGGAAATGACCAAAGAGTCAAATCCCAGATCTTAATCTCATTGAGTTGCAGAGGGGTGACTTCAAATGAGCACATGTAATTGCTACAAAAGGTATCTCGCTGATGGTCCATCAACCAAAGGTGGTAAAACTAGCTTTTAGATGGAAGGGTGTCCTAAAATTTTCTCCGATATGAAAACAAATTTCCGTCAAGATTTTATGTTTATCGATGGGTTTTGTTTAAGAGTAATTTAATTGCATTAATTTCCAGATGTAAAGCTAAGCATAAACATTACTGTGTAAACATTTCTTAATAACTCTAACCCTGAATATTTAGCACAATGTTATTGTTTCTTCACATGACTGCATATTGTCTCATACATGCTACTAATTTCTTTTCTACCAAAACACTGTGAGTTGTTTTTCTTAATGCTGCATTGCATTTAACAAACCTGTCCAGGATGTACCCCACCTCTCGCAAATTTACCGCTGGTGACAGGCATCGCCCCCACCCCCAACCCTGCACGGATAAGTGGGTATAGAAAATTAATGGATGGATGCATGGATGCATTTAACATTGAAGGTGTGTCATGGCTGTTGACCATATAAATCATATAAATGGAATCTATATGTGATGTCAGACCTCAAATCAGGGTAAATGACTTGGTTAGCTCCTGCACCACTAAAAAATGAACAAACAGTTCTGAAAAAAATTATAGCAATTGAAAATAGACATCGTCCTTCATGAGACATCATGATTTATATCTAATCGGGAGAAAAATTACCTGTATTTTCACCGTTATGTGGTGTTTACATGACAAATGAAAACAAAAAATGTTTATCATGATATATTTGAAACAGAAAAGCTGCCATAAAAACATGATTTCAATGTTGTAATGCTGGTAAAATGCAAATTAAGGAAGAGGTTGGTGAAAAACGTCCAGGGAAAAGCAGAATAAACAGTATATATTATCAAAGATCTAGAGTCATATCTCTGGACAAATTGTAATAAAACCAATACTGCCTGGTTCAATCGTATCAGTAAGAAACAGGAGCTGAACGATAACGTTTTATTCTCAACAACACATCCAGCCACGACCTTCAAAACTGCTGCATCATCCACCACAATCATTATCTGAGGCTGAAGGTAGCATGCATTTTGTAGAGTCTGATTCAGTAGCACGTAAAGAACTATTTTACTGCTCGTAAAGAATCTGGACAGCCGTTGATCAGCTGCATTTCCCTCTGGTATTTATAAACTGTATAACACAGAGCTGATCAAAAGCGATCCAGATTGTTTAAAAGCATTGAAATGGCCTGCAGGCAACCAAATCAGGCTCTATAAATCCAACATAAGCATTGCTAAGAGTGATTAAGAGGCAGAGAGAATCCAACCAGTTAGATCCACCATGTCTGTGCATGCCTTCCCCGTCATTCCAATCAGTAACAGAGAGAAAACGTAAGAAACAAAATATCACATAACTCGACAGCAAGAATTAGAAAAAATGTTGAACAAAGTTTTTCCACCCATTCTGTATACTTTAATGAATTTGAATGAATTGGAAAAACTGCATCTATAGTGTCATTCTCCTCAAAACGCACTGCGTTCGTCCAATCCTCACTGGTTACTTTTATTCTCATTGTCTAGAGTTAATCTTTGATTGAAAGTTTTATGTCTACACCAAAATAGACAAGATTTGGGAGTCAATTTCAACATGCTTTAAAAATAATAACAACTCTGCATTTGTCAGATCCTGAATTGGAAATTCACACATTTATAAATCATTCAGCTGTGTTTCACGGCAAAGTGACCACTACTGACCACTACTTTCAAAACGGGTTATTACGATGACAATTAGTGTTTTTTAGGGTTTTGTTGTTTAAATACAAGAAGAAAATACATTTTTCTTCATGATTGCTTGAAATTTTGTCTTTAATGTTAAGCTAGAACCAGAATCAATCTAAAAAAAAAAACAAGACAATGACATAATCTGGTAAAGAAAACTTCTGTCATGACAGAATAGTTGTTTTGATGCCACAGGCCACAATAACAGCGATTTGGAAAAAGTCAACTAACTCAAAAGTGTTGTTGCATTTAAGATGACAGAGCACACCTGTGGAAGTGATCGCAGACCATCTCCTTCAAGTGGTTCAATCTTTCCCACGGGGACACAGGGAGGACCATGTGTGTTAACGGTGGCTGTACTTCACTTAGATGAGGTCCTGCTTGCACATTGGTTCAATGTCATGGTGTGTGTGAGGCACGAGAGGGCACTGAGGAATCAATAATGTTATTTCCACCAGTCCTTTAAGAGATCGTTCATGCCCTACTGACACCAGAGTGGAAGGGGTACCTCTTCTCCTCTTCTCTGACTTATAAAAGCCTATAAATCCAAATTCTTATTGTTTCTAAAGCACATTAAAAAAAACTATTTGTTTAACTAAAGTGCTGTATAGTACTAAAACAGATCAAGCCAAGAAGAAAAAATAATATTGAAATATGAGGAAAAACAATAAAGAAAAATAAAATGCTCTACAAAGACTGTAGTAAAATTCGATTCAGTTTATTTATATAGTGTCAATTCATAACACGTCATCTCAAAGCACTTTGCAAGGTTAATTCTATTGATTGGTTAAAAGTATTTTTTTTAACAAAAACATTGCAACAAGTCATTTGCTTGCAGCATTCAGTCCTCCTGAAAAAGCGTGTAGCAACAGTGGACAGTTGCTTGCAATGTGTTGTTGACTTTGCAGCAAGGATGTAGCAACAGTGGAGAGGAATACACCATTTTAACAGGAAGAAACCTCCAGCGGAACCAGAACCAGGCTCAGTGTGAACCGCCTTCTACCAAGACTGACTGGGAGTTTGAGAAGACGGTGCAATAAAAGAGAAACAAGAAGAAACCAACTCAGAAGCCACAAGCCTCTGAAAAATATTGTGTTTTTAAGAGAGACTCAAAAACAGCAAGAGGTAAAAGCCTGTCTAATTTGTAATGGCCACTTAAAAGCTAATGGCAAGTACTATAAAATACAGTTGAGACCAGATATTTACAAACACTGTATAAAAAGACAATTTTTTTTTCTTCGAAACCAAATTGGATATTTCCTGTTTTAGATCAGTTAAGACAACCCAAATTATTTGAGGGTTTTTTTTTCTAGCTTCTCGTAACTTCAGTCAACTAAATATGAGGTTCTAATATCAGGAAAGTGAAAAATGAACTCAACTTTTTTAGATTTTTGGAAATTTTCACAGTTTAATTGTCATTTCCACCTTTCCATACAGATTCCTGTGCAGGTTACACTGTAAGTATTATAAATAGTAAATTAAGAAACTGTAACACCAGTTACAGTGATTTGATTGTATGGATGGGCTAGTGTTGACTTCTCTAATTTATACTATAAAGTTTAGCTCCTGATTTCATAGTTAAGAATGTTTTACTGTCGACAACCAGTCTAAATTGTTTAGTTTACTGTTTTTTCGGGTTGGTATATTAGTCGATCTTCTTTAATAAGTACAAAACTAGATGAGTAGGAATGCCAACTTTTGGCAAGTGAAATTAAGACTCCACTGTTTAGTTTGTCAGGTGAGGATGATGCCATTTAAATTGCAGAAAATAAATGTAGCAACATTCAAAACAAATGCATGCAGAGGCCTATGGAAATATGCTGAGACACGAATCAGCAACCATCATTACAATTCCTGCAGCTGCATACAACTATTAAACATATTTCTTTATTAACTCAAATTTTTATTCACAAAATGCGTACAATATCCAATAAAATTTGTAATTTTCATAAGAACATCATTAATATATTTTATAATGAAAACGGTCATATGCATCACAACAGACTAATCTGAGAGTGCCTAAAAGGAGGTTTTTATTAATGACTCATTCTCTAATGTCTCAAATTAGTTCAACATTAGAGGAAACGGAGTATAATTAAAAACTAATTGTAGCTCAAAGTAGAATTTTATTGCTGAACGGTAAATTCAATTAAAGCTAGAAACATGTTTTACTGAAGAAAAATCATTCCCTTCCCTGTCTTCTGCATCCAAGCTTTCAGATAATTAACAGATACTGAAGTTCCTAAAATTATCAATCAGTTTTGGTAATAACTGCTAAAGTTTAGGAAATGCCCAGAAATGTGTCGCATTTGGTTCATATTTTAGGCTACGGGATTTTCGGTATGTTCTTTTAATGTTCTATCAATTACACAATGTCACTTTTAATATAAAAAGCTTTAGCCCAACTAAACAGATAAAAGTATCTTAAAGGTTTACCAACTAAGTTGTTAAAAATAAGAGTAAAATCAATAATTTCTTCAACAGAGATCAGACTTGCAATCTTACCCAAATTTATTCATACACCAAAGCAAGGCAGGTTGATTTGTATAGCCCATTTCAGTGACAAGACAATTCAAAGTGCTGTACATGAACAGAACATAAGAAAAGAAAACATATGGAGGAAAGTACATTGCAGTTGAATAGTAGCAGTGGGTCAAGGTGAGTTGGACTACAAACTTAATCTAACGATGTTTCAGTTGACTACAATAGTTTAAATTGAACATTAACATTTAAAGGCAACTCTATACATACAGGTTTTTAACCTTGATTTAAAGGGACTCTGAGCCTTAGCACTTTTACAGTCTTTTATGAGTTTGTTCCAGATAAGTGGAACATAAAAACTAAATGCTGCTTCACCATGTTTGGTTCTGGGTATGCAGAGAAGACCTGAGTGGTCTGGAGGGTTGATAGACTGACTGTCTGTGATGTATTTTTGGTGCTAAGCCATTCAGGGATTTATGTAAGGACTTTAGAACTGGGGTGATGTTCTCTACTTTCTTAGTCTTAGTGAGGACGCAGGCAGCAGCGTTCTGGATCAGCTGCAGCTGTCTGATCCACTTTTTTGGCAGATCTGTGAAAACACCGTTGCAGTAATCAATTTCACTAAAGATAAACACATGGATTAGTTTTTCAAGCTCCTGCAGAGACATCAGTCCTTTAGTCCTGGAAATGTTCTTCAGGTGATAGAAAGCCGACTTTGTAATTCTGTTTAGATGCTTTTGGAGGTTCAGGTCTGAATCCATTCCTACACCCAGATTTTGAGCCAGATCAGTGATTCCTAGCTGAAGCAGCTGAAGCTGTATGCTAACTTTTGGTCACTTGTCTATTGGTCCAACAATAATTACTTCAGTTTTTTTCTATTCAGCTGTAGAGCATTTTTGCCACATCCATGCATTGATTTCTTTGAAGCATTTACTCAGTGTTTGAATGGGTCCATGGTCACCTGGTGACATGGTGATGTAGAGCTGTATGTCGTCTGCATAGTTACGGTAAGCTGGGGTGGCATGTAAATATTGAATATTGAACCCAAGATGGATCCTTGGGGAATCCCGCATATGATTTTTGTTGCCTCTGATGTAAAGTTATCTACTGACACAAAAAAAGTCCCTGTCCTTTAAGTAGGATTTAAACCAGTTGAGTGCTGTACCAGAAAGCCCCACCCAGTTTTCCAGGCGCTCTTAACAGAATGGAGTGATCGACAGTATCGAATGCTGCACTAAGGTCCAATTGTACCAGCACTGTAGTTCTTCCACAGTCTGCATTTATATGGATGTTATGGAGGAATTTATCAGTATGGAACTGAAGAGAACAGCTTGATCCTTTATTATTGTCAAGGTTGAATCCTGTTTGTCTTAATACCTGAAATCGCTGCCCAAAGAATGATTAGTTCTAGAATGTTTCACTGAATCACAACAAGGTAAAGTAAGGCCAAAGGAACTTTAGTTAAACTACTCTTGGCTCTTACTCTGTTTCTGTGTTTTTCTAAAGGTCTGCTTATAAGACTTCCTAGAAATGGAAGAGCACACACACACACCCCTCCAACTAGGGAGGAAGGGCTTTTGGTCCAGAGCAGTGCCTGTACACAGTAAGATATCATGTTCCCATTTACGTCATACTGTATCCCTATAAAGGCTGAAATTTACCCCATATTGTTGGGATTGTTGGGACTGCTGTGAAATGAAGATGATTGTAAGTCCAGAATAAACTAATCCACCTGCTGGTCACTGAAGAGAAGTTGTGGTGTCTGGTCTCGTTTGTCTGTTTTTTAAGGTTAAATCCTATCCCACAATGTCATTAAACATCTTGACAAGGACGGTCTCTGTACTGTGGTGAGCATGGAAACCTGACTGGAAAACGTCAAAATGGCTGGTCATAGTTGAGGATGTGTTCAGTTGTTGAAACACAGCTTTTTCTATAAGCTTACTGATAAAGGGGCGGTTTGAGATGGGCCTGTAGTTCTGCAGAAGTAGTTTGTCTTTTTCAGCAGTGGTTTGATAATTGCTCTTTTTAGAGACTGGGGGAATGCACCTGACAGAAGAGACGTGTTTATTATCTGAGTCTGATGTTATGACAGGCAAAACCTTCTTAAAGAAAGCTGTGGATAGAACATCAACACAGCAGGAGGAGGAATTTTGTTGGTATATGATTTCTTCTAAGCTTTTGTAATTTATTTGGAACTGAACTTGATATGGGTGTACAGACTGCCCCTCCTATCTTATGGCTTTCCACTATTTGTTTGATATCATTTAAGAGATGCCTCTCTTATTTCCAATCAGAAACAAAACTCTCGGTTGAAGGAAAACTCATCAATCAATCAATTTTAATCAATAACTTGGGGCATAAGTGTAACTCCCCTAACAATCTCAGCCTGGATACAAATAAAGATAATTAGACTGTCTTGGTGATCTAGTGACTAGTCAAAATGACATCCAGACTCAAGTGGAAAGTCTTTCATCTTTAAACAAATATAGTCTCAAAGGGTTTTCATTAGGTATGGTAAGTTTATTTACATAGCACTTTTCAGTAACAAGACTATTGAAAGTGCTGGACATGAACAGAAAAACATTATAGATGTAAAAAAAAAAAAAACATTACAGAAAATTTCTCGATAATCCAGATAACCGCCAGCTCCAAAAAGCAGAAATCACGTTATCATAAGTCCAATTTTGAACATTTTCAACATCCTCGACTGACAAAATGGACAGACACATGATCCTCCTCCCACCTTGTTTTCAGCTGCACATGTCCCATAGGGGACAAGAGCTCTCCTTAGCCCAGTCTTCTCGTTGAGAAAATTGTATCAAGTGCATTGAGAGTCCAGCTGACCATCGTTTATAGTTTGGAAGAAATGTAAAAAGAGACTCCAAAAAAGATTGATGGATGCCTATAGGTATTTACAACAAGCATGATAAAGAGCTATCCACAATAATTATTCACATGTAACATATTCACAGATAGTCACTCAGGGCAGATGTGCTCAACATACTGACTATATCTTCTATCTTAAAAACATCTTCAAACAAAAATATAAATCTAACATGATGCTTTCTTGAACTGTTACAGTATTTCTAAAACTGCAGTTGTTTTAACTTGGCAGAAGTCGGACTTTCTTCTTTATTCTGTTCTGACTAACTTTTAACTAAACGCTAAGAAAATCTTCTGCAGGTAAGATACTGACTTGTCACAATCTCACTATAAATCTCCACTTCAAAAGCTGAACTCTTTATTTATTCTAAAAAACCTTAACACTAAAAACAGTTTGTATCACTTTTTGCCATGACTGTAACACTATTTCTTAATAAAATAATATAATGGTATCAAAGTGCAGCAACACAGAGGTGGAAAGAGCTCAGAAGGTCCCCTTTGAACACTTCTTAAGGTCCAGAGAGACCTAAAATAAGCTGTCTTTAAGGTTGTACAGCAAGCAAAAGCGGCATTTGTTGATGAGTGTAACAATATCCTATCTGTCTAGAGACAAGGCACAAGGAAAAGATGAGACAATCTCCCCTCTTTGACTTTTACACCCAGGGGTTAGTGTTTACATTTTCAACACAGTAATACTCCAAAGCTGTGACCTGGATCTAATCAGAAATGTTCTGTTGTGGGCCTTCTAGCCGTTCCACATGACTTCCCCTCTGTTCTGTCTGCTAAAATAACTGCTTCCTGCACGATTTCATGGGGATTAAAGGGTGTGCTTCATATGTAAAGCAGGTGGCTTCATCTGCAACGCAATGTGCTATGTGTGGATTCTTGCTCTCCGTCTTTCCTTCCAGCTCTCTTTTGCTTTTTTATCTTTTGGGTTGAGGTTGGGTAGGCTTTGATCACCGGCAGAGGGTCGCTGTGGTTCGATTTTCTGTGGCACTCCTCTGAGAGGTTTTGCTCTGCAATTAAAAATTACATGAGAGAAGGTAGGGGATGATCATTTTCCAGAGCTTCTTTGGTACGTTTATCAGGCAGCAGCAAATGGTGATCATGTGAGGGTGGAGTGTCTGGTAAAAAATAAAATAATATTTATCCCATCAGGTAGTATATGAGGAAAAAATCCATCAAGTAATTTCTTATCTGCAAGATGTGCTTTCTTATAAAGGTTTCACATGCGGCTCTCAAGAACCAAAACCTGCTATTATCTGCTTCTAAATGTAACATTTGGTTTCAAACAGAGGCAGCAGAAGATTGACATTTGCAAATAATAAAAATAATAATATGATTATAATAACTAGTTATACATTATCGTTATTATTATGATTATCCATCCATCCATCCATCCATTTTCCAAACCGCTTCTCCCTCATGGGGTCGCGGTGGGTGCTGGTGCCTATCTCCAGCGTTCACTGGGCGAGAGGCTATTATGATTATAATAAATAATAATTAATAATAATAGTTATTATTATTGTCGATAATAACGATGATGGTTGTGAACTCTGAGGTTGTGAAGAAAACCAATACAGAAAAATGTGAATCCTATGAACAACATCTTTGAAATTTCCTCTTGGTCTTTTGGTATCCTCACAAGAGGCTGTAAGTAAAACATCAATCATGTAAATTACAACAGGAATGCATATGTGTTGTTTGTATAGCCTTTCTGAGTTGTGATGTCCATGCTGCAGAATTTTATGGCATGTCGAAAAACATATGTGGCTTAGCTGGAAATCACATTACGTGGGCAGTGTTCTGTATTCATGAGTGTAGCTCATTTATTTTGAGAACTTTGTGTGTGTGTGTGTGTGTGTGTGTGTGTGTGTGTGTGTGTGTGTGTGTGTGTGTGTGTGTGTGTGTGTGTGTGCGTGCGTGTGCGTGTGCGTGCACACACTTGCATTGGCCGCAGAAATGAAGTTTAGCCATCTTTGTGAGGACCCAGTATTTAATGTATGCCTCCTTTTGCACCTCATCCGTGCTGTAGTTTAAACATTATTTAGTTTTCTGTTTCAGCTGACTTGAAAAGTCAGGGAGGCAGCTTTACTCTGTTCCATTTTCCTCCTTAAAGTTAGACCTGTTTGATGCTTTTCGGGTTTGCATCAAACAAATACAACATGTGAAAACAACCCAATAATACATTTTATTCTAACAGCACTAATACGATGAGTCCTAGCTCTGTATTACACTACCCAATGTTGCATTTCATTCATTATACTTTGTTTCCCAGTTTTAATCCCATAAATCTGTTGTCTTTGTTAATTCTCTTCCATGATATGTAAAACTGTTATCATGTGTAGAAGAATGTACACCCATACCGATACAAAAATAGGTTAGTTGTTTGTCAAGATTTTATGTTCTCCTCTTAGTTATTGAAACTGTTTTAAAACCTTATTATTGAGATGTTATTTAGGAAATAAATAGAAACACACTGATAAATACTGTATTATTGTTCATTTCCAGCGGGCACCACAAAGCATTAGTGCTTAGGGCACCCAAATGGCTAGCGCCGCCCCTGTATGGGCATTATATCATTAGTTACATGTTATACGTTACACTAAAGAGTCATAAGAAATTGATCCTCACAGCACATCCTGACCGGATCAATCAATCAGGTAATAAACTCCTGTGTTTCTAAGGAGCTAGCTCATTTAAACCACATGGTATCAACTACTGAGGAGTACTAAGGCTGTTAAGTCTGATGAGCAGAAGAAAAACACTTTAACTGGATAGCAGTAGGAATTGTTTGGCAAAGCATAACGGTAGAAAAAAAAACATGACTCATCTTTTAGATTCCTGTAAATCCATTAGTTACCCTATTCATTATACGATACGGTTTAAAGAAGAGACAGTTTGCAGGAATAAATTCAAAAATCCTGCATTTTGCAGAAACTGCTGGCATGATAACACATTAGAGAAACAGCTACACCACTGAGCTTAAATACATATTTAAATATATTTGCGCCATGTGGCCAAGCTTTGAAGAAGCATTGGCTATATGTCGATAATTTATGTCACACGGGGTGTCGGGTTTTTCGTATGTCAGGCTACTATTTGATCCATCAGTCGGTTCATTTTTCTCTGTTGTAATCAAAAGTACATATAACTTACGCAAATGTTAATTGTTGTTAATTTTAGTTGGGGGTTTTTAAGTGGGGCAAAAGACAGCTCTCTGACAAACCTGTTAGCAAAAGAGAGATTCGTTTTTGAGCCAGATAATTGAGGTGATAGCCAGAGTGGGGCCAGTATAGAACACAGAAACAATTTGCATGCTGTTATTTGAACCCCTTACACCACAATCACTATTGCCTTTGCACAGAAGTTATTTACACAGATGTCCACGCTCATCTAGACCAGAAACCGTGTTATTCCTTTGATGGACCATGAATGGTACAGCATACCGGTAACGTTCCACATGAAGCACGCGGTTCAAAACAAAAATCTGTTAAGCAGAGCAAGGAAGTCAAACTTTTTGAAGAAAAAGCAAAGTAGTGTAAAGATCAGCACAGTTGCACTTAGATGTACAATGCATTACAGAAATTTACCCTGCCAGGTCCCTATTAATATAATAAATTTATAATGTATCACCTGCAAATGAAATGGTCTGTGTATGGCTTGGATTTTGGGTGCTCTCAATAAGAAACCAGTAATGACTAGATGATTCAATATCTCTTCCTATTATGAAATGGGAAGAGGATTTATCAGTCAGCTTTGAGCAAAACACCTGGGCTGAGATATGTTTAAGAACTTTCAAAATGACTAGAAATCCGAATTTACAACTAATACAATACAAAATCCTTCATAGAGTACACTATACAGGTCAAGATTATTCAGGATGGGTTTTGCACAATCTAATATCTGTTCACAGTGTGCAGGCAATAGTCCTGACAATTATATTCATGCGCTATGGTTTTGTATACCTGTTCAGAGGTTCTGGGTCCAGCCATGTAAGGACTTGTCAAAATGCCTGAGATGTAAAATTTCGTACCAAGTTACCCTCAGTTTGCTTGCTGGGTAACGTGCATGATAGCACTTTGGGAGGGGGATCAGTTTGCATGGCTTTCACTACCTTATGTATCACAAAGAAAACTATCCTCATGACTTAGAAAAGCACAAAAAAAATCTCAGTATCAATCAGTATAGAGATCTTTTGTTGGATCATATTAGTATTGAGACAGCATCTGCCTCCGCATCAGATCGATCTCTCTGGTCTCCTTTGATTGCCTCCATCACTTAGTGGGAGTGGGGGGCAGTGGGATGAGTCCCAGGACATGGTGGCTGATTTGGGGGGTGCCTCGGTCTTGAGGCTCTGGGGATGCCCAGAGTGGGGTGTCTGTGGCCCCCACCTGGGTGGGGCTTCAGGGCAGCCTCCGGCGGCCGCTTGCGATGCTCTTGGCTGGCTGGGAGTGTACGTTAGGTCCTGGGAATCGGCTGGGGCTGGCGCTTTTGCTCAAACCTCAAACGGGCCAACTATTCAAAGCCTGAACAGTTGGCCCGTTCGGTTCATGTTGGCCCCATTGGCGTATGGATAGGCCAATAGGTTGTCTGGTCTGAGATCGGGGTGGGGGTTAGGACCGGAGCAAGGACCCATCTTGATGTTGGGATTAACTTCCCAGGTTTGGGGGCTGGATAACCCTCTGGGATGCCGGTGACTGGACCTGGGAGTATAGGATGTGTGTGGTGAGTGAGAGTTTGTGTACTACTTCCCCTTTTTTTGTGGTTGGAATGTTTGCATGGGCATTAGGGTGGGAACGTGACTGTGTGATTTTCTGGTTCTTCTATTTTTCAGATTGGGTTTGGACTGCCCCCTCTCCTGGGACATTCAAGTCTCCACTAAGTGTGGAGCCCATTCCCCCATCCTGCTCTCCTCCGTTGGCTGGCATCTTGGCTCTCTTGTGGCAGCTGCTTTGTAGGCCCTGGGGCCCAAAGGCTTTTGCCGCTGGGGTGGCAGGGCACCCCTGGGCCTCGGGTCCCTGGGGCCCATGGCTGGATCCGCACTGGCGTAGCTGGCTGCTGGTGGAGCCCATGGACTCGTCCTAGCGGCTCCCGGGGACTTTGGCATTGTGGCTGTTGGGGTGTTTCTTGGGGCCCATCTCTGCTCTTCCCTCAGATGGGGGAGGAAAATTTCGCTGTGTTGGCCCCTCTTGGGCACCTTTGCTCCGGGGTCTCTCCGGGCATCCGGTGTTTTGGTTCCCCTAGCGTCTGCCTCAGTGCTCTGGAGGGCAGGTCTGGAAAAACCTTACATACACAAGCGCACTCTCACAAACACCTACAGGTGCTTGGTTCCAGGTACTTACAGATTCCCCTCTATATAGAAAACCCCTATTATTATCTTTAGCTGTCACTTTATACATTTAGTATTAAATCATACTTTATATTCTTCAGTGATGGTATCAAGGTGTTGGTTGTTTGGACCTGAAATACCTTATCGGCTGGTTTTGCTGTTCTTTTTATATATCTCTTTGCAGGTGTAGAAGCAGACTCCTCTTTCTCTTTCACCTTTTCTCCCTTTTGGTATTTTGTCTCATTTGTTCCTCTTTTCTTTTTTTTTTTTGCTTGTAAATAGCTTTATTATGATTCCTGCAAGGAGAATTTCAAATTATATGGACATGACAATGGGAGAGTAAAGGAAGAACAAAAAGTGAAAGAAAAGAAAAAAAAAGAGTAGAGGTGAAAGAAAGAGGAGATAAAAGGGAGAGAATGATAAAACCTTCTTTGTCTGCTCCATCACCTGGAAAAAGACACAAAAAGAACAGCACAACCAACAGACATAAAGCAACAGATACACTCGAATAACACCTAGATGCCATTGCTAAATCATATATATTATTATGTAAGCTGACATGTGTAATGTGATATTTGAAAAAAGAAAGTGAAAGAACATAAATAAATAAATTATAAGATTACTGTATATAAGTGAACACTTAATACCTGGGACCCAGCACCTGTGGGAGATGTGAAAGTGCACTAGTTTAGGTGAAGATTATCCAGAAATAGCTTGATATTGGACCTCTTTAACTTCCCGTTTCAGTGTCCATTGAAAATGAAATAGTCCCAACACAAAATCAAATAAAACTTTGTGTGTTAAAACTTATACAAGCAACATCTCCAGAAATAAAATTAAAAAAACTTGCTGGTTTTCTTATATTCAAAAACTTTCTTCACAGCAAATTATGCTAGCTCTGTGAGCTCACTAATCATACACTGTAATTCAACTCAGTTTTATTTATATAGCGGCAAATCATAGAAACAGATTGGTTGAAGCTATAGTGGACGATTTTTGTGGAAATGTTGGTAAGAAATGGGGTTGGAAAATATATTGAAATTTTTTAAAAAGACATATAAAATTAGATTATGTTATTTACACCAAGGTAGTCTATGTTGCGTTAGAATTATACTTTTATGTATTCCATTAGGTTGTTTTTCAGCCATTTCTCTTATTTATCTACAGCCGTTTTTTACAAAAAAAAATAGCCTGTGAGACGTTTGGGATAAAGCTTTGATTCAGAGATAACCTCTAATAATTACCTTATGATAAGAAAAACATATTGAAATAAATATTGTATATCAGCATTCAGCCTAAAGATACTCAGATATTATTTTTGGTCCATATCACCCAGCCCTACTTGAAACGCCCAAGTCGCTTTTTGATTAACTGCGCATAAACAAGACCATCCTACCTGCTCTTCTGCTCCTCATGGGGGATCGTGTGAAAGAATCTCCCAAATACACTCTGGTCTTATTTTTTTTATTTTTTTTCTGAGGCCCGTACTCTTCTTCTCACAAACTTGTAGGACAGTTTGCTTCTTGTGACTCTCATCCTTTTTCAAAGTATACAGTGAGTGCAGTTGAGCTGCAATGAAAGGCTGAAACTGAAGCTAACCGGATACACAAACACTAGAAGTGCGCATGAGCAGCAAGAGGAAACTACCAAGGAACGAGCACACACATTAGCGTTAGGTGAGCGCGTCTCAATGATTGGCATGTAGGACAACCAATAGACAAGATGCTACCTGGAACTGAAAGTCGAAAGAAGATTGTCCACAATACCTTCAAGGTTTCTATCTAAGGAAACCCATTAGATTGCATCGAGTCATTGACTTGCAGCATTCACTCCTCCTGAAAGAGCATGTAGCAGCAGTGGACAGACGCTTGACAGACAAGGTCCTCCTTTTTAAAAGTTTATAGCATTGAAAGCTTACTTCATTTAGTCTCTATATCGGTAAATGACATTATACACATACAAGGGTTTAGTTCAAGGTTTAGTTTGCAGCTCAGAATAATCAACACAATAAATAACATTTCTGTTTTAAAAAATCTATATTTTATAAAGAAAGTTTTTTTTTTAAAGAATAACTGATTTAATTAAATTTATATTAGATGTCATGCTGATTCCTCTGTGGAGGTGAGTTTTATTTTTCTCCTAAGCTTGAGGCAAAGTAGTTGCTCCTTCGGTTTAAACTACTGTGTCATTACAAACATTAGCTATCAAGCTTTGTCGATGTTACTGAGGCTCCAAGGATATTCAAGAAGAACAAGAATATTTAATTCACTTTGTGATCATCCATATTTAATTTAACATAATACAGGACAACTGAAATAAATAAAGGATTAGTTCCTTCCTCGTTCGTTGCTTGATCATAGAAACGAGCTGTTTGCCAACATCACGCAGATCAAATACAGCAGAAACAGACAGAAAATCTATTAAGACTTTAATTTTTGTTGTTTCTCTTAAATACATTTTGCACAGAAATTGTCTTTTTTTTACAACATAAATAAAAGCAAACTTTTCACAATAAGTCAATCATAGCAGCAACTGGCAAACCGGATCACAGTTACCTAAAACAGCCCAATTTCCCCGGTTGAAATTTCTCACATTTTAAAGTAGAAATATTCAACCAGTTAGACGTTCACAGAGGTTTCACAGGAATCTCTGCACTTCTTTTTTTTCTTCTTTTTTTTTTTTTTTTTTTGGAAATAAATTAAGAAAAACCAGAGCATCAGCCCTTAAGCAGTGGAAGTCACAGGAGGCAGCATTTTACTCTCCCGCCTATCAGTTTTCCTTTTTTTTTTTCTTTTTTTTTTCTTGCAGCAGGCAACATTTATTGATTGCTATGATTATCATAGCCATCCATCCACATTTAACTGCATTTTTTTCCCGTGTCGTCTCCATAGTGAAAGTTGCACTAGAGCTACTTCATCATAAAGCTGTAGCTGTGTGCTGAAGGTTTGCCAATGTACAGATTATCTTATTTTGATGCACTGTCTGTTATTTATTATCTGAAAGAGGAAACAAACAGTGGAAATACTGCAGAGAAACATCATGATCTGAAAATACAATGGAAGGCAGCTTTAAAAGGTCCGTTTGCTTTAAAGAAATCACATTGCAAATGACATTTTCCTTTAAGGAGAAGGAGCCCAACAGAATATTAAGTGATCCCACAGAACGGGTGGCCAAATGATTAAAAGGATTCAGTCCAAACTTTCCAATATGATAGATGGGACACGTAGCCAATTAAAATCACAGTATAATGTTCTGTAGATGGGATCCTTTATCTGAATTACATTAGCGAGGTACAGAAAGGTTAATGCTCGCTGACCTCCATCAGACTTTGGTTCATTTATATAATTTTGTTCAGCAGGGTTGAAAATGGACATCAGTAGCTGAAAGTTTACATGCAAACAAATGACAAGCAAAACTTCGCAGGACCAATGGATTGTGTAGCCTCCAATATACAAACATTATTACAGCATATCAGCAAGAAAATTGCTTATTCTGTATGGGTTGGACCAGGGATATATGACATTTAATTCATGTGTCTCTTTTTGCTTTCAGAACTCCCTTAAATCTTCATTGCATAAATTTAACAAGGTGTTGGAAACATTTCTTAGAGATTTTGGTCTTTATTGATACAACTGCATCATGCAGATGCAGCAGGTTTGTAGGTTGTATGTCCATCATGTGAATCTCCCTTTCCACCACTTCCAAAAGGTGCTCTGTTTATTGGCCTGAGGTCTGGTGACTGTGGAGGCCATTGGAGTACTGTGAATTCATCGGAAAGTTAGAGAAACTAGGAAGATTTGCGGTTTGTGACACGGTGCATTTTCCTATTGGAAGTAAGCATCAGAAGAAGATGGGCACACTGTGGTCATAAAGCAGTGGACATAGTCGGCAGCAATACTGAGGTAGGCCGTGGTGTTTAAATGATGCTCAGGTGGGCGGCCATATCACCCGCACCGTTACACCACTACCAACAGGCTGATCTGCTGACACAAGGCACAATAGACCCAAGCTTTCACCTTGTTTACATCAGATTCTGACCCACACATCTGAATCTCACAGGTGTGAGATTCAAACTTGTCAGACCAGGCAACGACTCTTTAAATCTGTTGCTGTCCAGCTTTGGGTACGTGTGTGCGAGTTGTAGCCTCAGTTTCCTGTTCTTAGCTGACAGGAGAGGCACTTGATGTGGACCTCGGCTGCAGTAGCCCACCTGCTCCAGCGTTTGATGGGCTGTAAGTTCAGAGATGGTGTTCTGCCCACGCTGGTCGTAACGAGTGGTATTTTTAGCCACTGAACCAATCTCCCATACCTGGCTCCAAGCAGCAACGCTTATGTCAAAAAGGCAGGAAAATCAGCAGTTTCTAAATCCTCCAGAACACCGGCCTTGAACCAACAACCATTTCATGTCAAAAGTCATTTAGAGCCCTTTCTTTCCGATTCTGATGCTTGGTTGTGACAACATGGCACCTAGTTGCCTAAAAGCATTGAGTTGCTCCCATGTGATTTATTGAGTCTCTACCTGTGTTAGCAAGCGATTAAAACTATGCACCTAATAAAGCGGTCAGGGGTTGCATTTGGTGTTTTGTATCTTGTTTATATACAACGGTCATTTAAATAATGCATGTTTTGAGGAATTAATATTCAGTAATTGAACAGGTGTTGCCACGGTGTTTGATAAGTTGTACTAAAACTGGAATAAATTATGACAGGGGTGGGCACCTGGCAGGAGGCAAAGGCTATTGGAGGTTAATCAGGGAACACAATGACCACCTGTTTTTGCTATGCGATGCTAAAAAAAAAAAACTAAAAAAAAAAAAACTCTTACTCGGCCGATTGGTGCATTTGTGTAAAGACTTTTCTCTTGGTCGTGGTTTCCTGATTGCTCTCCTGTAGAGTCATGGCTTCAGAAAGGTAATGTGGCTTTTTTTCTGATGATTGGCGCGTGAGCCCCAACACCCGTGACGATGAAGAAGGTGAGGACACTGAAATCCCAAGAGGTTTTTCTGCATCCTGCTTCATCTCAAAGACCCTTTAACGGGAAGTAAACAATTGACTAAAAATTAATTTGGCATTGCTTGTAAGTAAACACGGAGCATTTTTATACATTTATGCAGACATACACTTATGTGCAGAGTTACTCGTTTAAGAAAAGCAATGAAAGCATACATACCTTACACAGATATCAAGGTGTATTCACAAAGCGAGCGCACTTTTCCCTGCCAGGGTTTTTCTCCCTCCTCATGCCGACTGTGCGTCTGGCATCGAGGTTAAGGTCTGGAGACGCACACAAGCTGTGTGCTCAGTCTGGCTTTCACATACTCTGAATGGGCTTTATGAATGGCTGCGACTCAAAGACTGAGTCAACACCAGGGTGCCGCACTCAACCCAATTCGACAACGGGTTCTGGAGAAAAGTCAAAAAAACCGACTCTCTCCCAGCACAGCCGGGGACCGTGTTCAACTTAATATGCTGACAGGTTTTCTTTTGCTGCTTGAGCCAAAGTGCTTTTGAACACCCCTCTGCAGTGTCTCTGTGTTCAAAGGGTGCATGGCTACGTCTCTGTTTTTGCTCTCACAGTCCTATCGGAGCAGTGTCTGACTGGTCGGCTGCAGTGAAGTTGGCTCCCGACGTTGCGTGGAACCAGCGACTCCAGCAGCGGATCAGTCGTGGAACGTACACATTTTGTGCAATTCATTACAGTCAGAAAGCTCTAGTTAGCTACTATACATACAAAAGAGTTACAAGCATACAATGCCTTGCAAAAGTATTCACACCCCTACAGTTCGTTAGCATGTTGCCAAGTCTCAATCACAACCTTAAATGCATTTCATTAGGATTTTTTACGAGTTGGACCAACATAATGTAATGATAATTGTGATGTGGAAGGAAAACGATACAAGGTTTTCAACTTTTTTTGCTAAATAATCTCAATGATGTCACATTAATTTGTATTCAGCCCCCCTTACTCTAGTATCCCTAAATAAAATCCAATGCAAACCTTTCACATGTCACCTAATTATTGAACAGTCAACCTGAGTGTACTTTCATTTCAATATAAATCCAGCTGTTCTGTGAAGGCCTCAGAGGTTTGTTGGGGAACATTAGGGAAAGAAACAGCATCATAAAGACCAAGGAAAAAAGTACAAATAGTACGGCATGACCGTTGATACCATGATCACCTACCAAGGCATGGCCAGCCACCTAAACTACCTGGCTGGGCAAGGGAAGCATAAATCAGAGAAACAGCCAAGAGAACAATATAAACCCTTCAAGGAACTGCAGAGATTCACAAAACAGGTGAGAGAATCTGTTCAAATGAGTTCTGTACTCAACAAATCTTACATTGTGGAGAAGTAGCAAGAAGAAAGCCAATGCTGAAAGAAACCCAGTCTGTCTTCGTCTTCTCTCTCTGACCGCTTCCACAGTCTTCTAAAATGTTAAGTAAAAAAGGCCACTACTATAAGAAAAAAAAATTAAAATAAATAAATCCTGTTTCCAAAGGCCATGGGTGACAATCAGCAAACATGTGGAAGAAGGTGCTTTGGGTCAGATGAAACCGAAACAGGACTTTGTGCCCCTTTCCTGTCTCATGTTGTTTTACTCTCTGAATTCTGAATCTATTACTGACAGATTCTCTGACCACCGTGTACCGAATCCAAGCTGCCCAAGCGTGCAGGCTGAGGAGGCACTGTCAGGAGTCGCTCACATCCTTTTAGATACCCTGAACAGACGAATTCCTGGAGGAGCATTCATTCTGAATCAAACCCCTCATACCGATCACGAAAAGGTTAGTGGCATTCGTTTTGAGTCCTTTCAGATTACCTCACTCTCTAACAGCTGGGAACCTGTCTTCTCCCCTTACAGAGTTCCCGGTTCGTGCTCCTGCAGACGTTGCCTGACTCCCACCAGCTTCAGATTCGAATAAACCTTGTCAACCATGCTCTGTGTCTGGCTGAATTTTCCTGTCCTTTGTCTGGTTCATTTACAGATCAAAGCACATCCGTTTGTTAGAATAGTCTAGTCAAGGTCTAGGCCTAAATCCAACTGAAAATCTATGGCAAGAATTGAAAGTTAAAGCTTGCATTGTTCTTTCAGTCTAACAGAGCTTTGTTGGTTGAAAAGAATGTGCAAAAAAAATCAGTTTCCACATATGGAAAGCTGGTAAAGACCTGCCGCTGTAACTGCAGCAAAGAGTGGTCCTCTCACTTTTCTCAGATTTTTAGACCTAAAATATTTTTTGAAAACCATGAATCCTTTCACTTCACAACTGCCCAACACTTTTTGCTGATCTATCACCATCCTGACGAAGTAGGATTTAGATTTGTGGTTGGAAACTTCACGAAATGAGGAAAAGTTCAAGGGGAATGAATACTTTTTCAAGGCACCACTTGTGCACACACTTCTGAATCTTCACCATTGCTCTATCAACAGATCCAGCACTCTATTCACATTGAGATCTGAATCCAGACTAAAATCGGACTCAACAAAGGGAGGTTTCGGTGGGGTGACAGGATGGAGGCCTGAAGTGAGGGTTTCGAGCCAGTCGGCGGCATCAAACGGTGTGGGAGCCCGTCGTTTCCGTGACTTTCTGGTTGAACGCATGGGGGAGGCGCAGATCGGGAGAGGTGGAGGAGCAGGGACAACCTGGCTTGGGTTTATCACTGCAGGAGATGGAGGGAGCTCCAGTAGGAGAGAGGAACAAAGAGGCGATGGCAGGAAGTTGTCATCTTGCTGCTGAAAAGGCGGAGGCTGTTCTGTTTGAGGGGCAGGGGAACGGTCAGGAACAGAGTGTGCAGCAGATTTATGATCAGGGGCCGCAAGGGAGCCTGGAGGCAGAGTAGTAAAAAGGATTAGACAGGGAGAAATACAGTGTGATTAGGTATTTATTTCTAGTTCAATCTTCAGGACTCACCATCACAAATGATGGGCTCATCTAGAATATCATCAATGGACTGCCGAGGGTCCATCTGTTGCAAAGAGAAAGGAAAGATGCTTCACTGCTGAGCTCACGGATCTCTCAGTGACTTCCTTTTCTTTTCTTTTTTTTTTCTTTAGGCCAACCTGGGCTTTCTGAATCGCCTCCTGTAGCTCTTCCTCCAAGCTGCGAACACTAGGTGAGGTCTGAGCGGGACTTGCCGTAATCTGCAGTGGCAGCTCAAAGTCATGGCCAATCAAATCACACGGCTAGCAGCAAAATCACATGATTGGACAAGACAGTATAAATCAGTTGACAGGTGAGGATGAGTGCTCATTCACATGAGGACATCGACAAATGATTTAGAGCATACCTTGGAAAATGATTACATTTAACGTTACAGTGCCTTGCAAAAGTATTCAGACCTCTTGTATTTTTTGGGGGATTTTTTTCATTTGCAGCAACAAATTTAAGTGTATTTTCACTGGGTGTTTATATGGCAGACCGGGGTGCCTAAGTCCCATCTTCAGAAGCCACTATCCTGCATCTTTCATATGCATAAGCAGTAATAAATGTTGCTCCAGTACCTGTATCAAATGGCTGAATCAGCATGTAATTTTGCTCAGCGTAAGCCATTCATTTGATTCAGGTGTGTTCACTGCAAAAATAGAGCTAAAAAGAAGACATTTTTTCTTGAAATTTAAGTATTCTATTTGCCAATGGAATAAGATTTTTGCACTTAAAATAGGAACAATTCATCTCCTTCTGTCACATCTTTCCTAATTATCTTATTTTAGGGGTAGAAATACTCATTCCATTGGCAAATAATCTTATTTACCTGCTCAAATCAAGGGCAAATACATTCTTTTCAAGAAAATTTTACTTATTTTAATTCTCTTTTTGCAGTGTTGAAGAAGGGATGGATGCAGGAGAGTCGCTCTCGGGGGCTGGTTGAAAAATTTGCCCAGCTGACCTGCCCATCCCAGCAGCTCCTCCAGAGTTACCACGGGCCCTTTTGGCTACTTAAATAATTAATGCTCACCTCACACTTTACACATTTAAAAAAAAAAATTTTATTCAAACACCACGTATGATTTCCCTTCCACTTAACATGTGTGCACCCCTTGTTGTGTTGGTCTGTCATATAAAGTCCCATTAGAACACACTGAAAGTTAGTGTAGCTAAAATGGGAAAATGTCTAGGCATATAATTACTTTTGCAATATTATCTGTATTTTTTAAGTCCCGTGTAATTACCTGCGCAAACAACACTTCTGTTTGTGCGTTCAGTTCTGCCTTCCTTTTTAAGCATCCTGGATCTTGTTGCAGGAACGGATGAAGGGATCCCTCCCCGGACTGCTTGATGAGAAGTCAGATTTATGGAGCAGCGTCACTAATACACCACGAGCTTTCCAAATCTTCTTCGGCAACATGCTCAAGCTTATCTGTCCTCACCTCAGTACCAGCTTGCACGTAGCAGTCACTGGGCCTGCTCCTCTTCCTCTCCCTCTTCTCTAGCTTCACACTCAGCTCTAGCTGCTCTTGCTGCTCCTGCTGCTCGCTCTCGGTTCTCCAGGGAGTCCCGCACTGTAGGGGTGAGGAGGACGACATGGGCAAACTGGGACTTGGAGTTCCTGAGGCGGTGCTGGTGGGATCCAGGAACACAGTGCCGCTGAGGCCGCACTGTTTGCCTGCCAAACTGACTGATGCAGCATTTGAGAACGCTTTCGGGACAGTGTTCAGAGTCCCATTTGGATTTCTGTTGGGGCCGTCATTGAGTATCCCGTTAGGCATCCCCCCCTCTTGGATGTACAGCTGTTGGTTTGGGCTGTTGCCGGGTGAGTTCAGTCCGAAACCGGGGCTGGAGCCAGGGCTCTGACCGGGTGGCAGCGGGGCAGAGGGAATGAGGGGCTCCAGGCTGGTGCCCAGCTTACAAAGAGGGGCAGGGGTGGGGCAGGCATGCTGAAGCTGGAAGGGACGAAGGCGCTGTAACAAGGCCGGCTTAGTTCCAGAGACGGGGAGGCCACGCTTGCGCAGCTGTTGCCTCAACTCCGACACCTGAGGAAGCGGTGGACGCGAAGAGTTAAATCAGAGGTTTAATGGTTTCTTTCTAACTTCTAAGAATGTTTAATGCACTAATATATTATTTACCGTTAAATCAACAAGATTTGCAGGAAGAAGCTCTGGTTTGGATGCAGGAGTTGTGTCTGCCGCTGTTTGATTTGTTGGGGCGGGAACAGGTTGGAGACTGAGCGGTGCGCCTCCACAAGACGTCACTAGATCATTGTGATCTCCACTGGAGGATTGACAGAAGTATTAACTACGTTAAAATGTCTGGATCACTAATGGGGATATCTTCATTGCTGTGCTCCAATGGGTGCTGGTCATTTCACCTCTTTGACAATTCATGCCTTTGTAATTGTGATCACTGCATGCACTAAGAAGTCTTGAAAAGTCTGGAGAACTATGAAATTTGCCCAACCCTAAAGGAATAAAATGACAGATGCATCTTTAATTTATACATATTATCTTTGAACTGACATATCTCAACTTGGGTTTCTTTCAGCCTTATCGAATGATTTAGTGTTACTTAATGGACAACCCAAACATTGCACATTGACCTTTTTAACTGTTTTTTTGTTACTGTTGTTTTAAAAGCTGTGTCAAACAAACCATTGAACCCTCTCACTTTTTTATGTTCAAAATTCTGATTTATAGCATATTAAACCACACTTTGTAAAAAAAAAAAAAAAAAGATTAGAAAAATGTATTTAAATGTGTGGTAATTTTGTTTAAATTTGAGTGTTAAAATGGAAAAAATGTGGGAACCTCGTCGCTCCCTGACTTTATGGGTTCGTAATGTAACTCTTTGCAGCAGGATGCTTCCAACCATGCATAAATTTGGACCCGCCAGGAGATATACCTGCTTTGACAACCCATGATTTAATGTAAGCATCCACTCATCGTCTGCGGTAAGGAAAATCGGTTACATGACCAAAAAACAATATTTCTGTCAGCAGGAGGTCAGTTAGAGTAATATTAGTTTAGTCAGGGGTCACATTTTATGAGTCAACCGCTCCGAACAGAGATCAGAACCTGAATAAATGGGAAGTCGGTGTATTATAACCTTTTCAGAAAATTTAAATCATACAAAGGATCTGAAATATGACTGTTTGTCCCCATAATTCACAAAAACATTTAACCACAATAAAGAATAAACTGATTACCAGACCTGAATTGGTTTGTTTACGGGTACAAATGGGGAAGTAGGTGTGAAATTCAAGGGCATAGGTACCAGATGGTTATACGACTGGGTAAAAGGGTGAATTGACCTGACACCTTGTGAATATTGTTTGCATACCTCGGCACAACCTGCTGTTGAGGTTGTAGTCGCTGCTGCTGTTGCTGTTGACTCTGCAGGATTTGAAGCTGGAGGAAGACTTGCTGTTGTTTCAGCAGGTGGGAGTAGGCGGGGTCTAAAGGCTGGGTAGGGGCAGGGCTGCTCTGTTTAGCTCCTCCCGCTGGAAAAATGTCGGGGTGAAAAGCTTAATTTGGCTAAATGAAGGACTCTTTTTCAATAAATGGAGACAAGTAGAGCACAAAATGAGTACCTCCGGTCCCAGACGCTCCCTTCTGGTCTGGAGGAATGTACTGATGATACTTGAGTTTCTTCATCTTGGGTTTGATGTCCCGCGGTTTCCGTGGGCGGGTAAGGTGATTGAAGTTTAGGGAAGGGGGCAAAGACGAGGTGCAGATCGGACTGGGAGGCCGAGCTGTCTGCAAATGCACAAATTGACACACACCTCTTTAAGCTGTAACACTTCTGTGGTCCGAATGAATACTTAATAGAACAGTTTGATGGGAAATGTCAGCTCATTGTGCAATGTTTGACATCTTTGGCCCGTGTTCAGGTTACGTTCTTTACAGTTGTGTGTAAATGCCTCACAGATCACCTGATGACACTGTGCACTGCCTCTGACATACACCCCTAGGCTTTATGCAGGAATATGTTAACCTACATGGAAAACACTGTGCTCCCCCAGAAGTACAAATTGACAGTAATGAATGCAGACCAGCTTACAGCAGAGCTTTGCTTTTGTTTTGTTTTTTGTTTAAAATAGAGGATTGACCATCCTGTTAGGTTAAAGACCTCCACAGGGCTTTTCTGTCTCCTTTGTGGTACACCTGCTGTGAACACCACCGGCAGAAGATATGCATGAATAAATGATAACTACTCAAACCTACCTCTGGTATTCCTTTTTTGTGTTTTTTATTCTAATTTTATC
Source organism: Fundulus heteroclitus (assembly GCF_011125445.2). Classification (NCBI taxonomy): domain Eukaryota; kingdom Metazoa; phylum Chordata; class Actinopteri; order Cyprinodontiformes; family Fundulidae; genus Fundulus; species Fundulus heteroclitus. Next base: position 27,745,225 of record NC_046363.1, read on the forward strand.
TTCAAGATTTATATAAAAAAAAAAGTATGTACAAAAAACAGATGAAACAACTAAAACCAGACTGGATGATAAAGTATTAACCTCTGATTACCTTTGGCAGCAGGGGTGTAGTCTGAGAGGTCAGAAACATCCCATTTGGTCTTCCAGTTGGTGCCATGGAGTTTGATTCACACAGCGTCATGCTCACAGGTTGTCGGACACCTGTGGTTGCTGGATGCAATGCCAAACCAGACTGAAAGCATAAAGATTTACATGTTTCAATGGAAAGAAATTAGATGCGTTTAGAAAAATATTACGCTTCCTGGTATGTGTTTAACTTACAACACACTCCTGTTTTGTATATTATTGTGTATTGTGGCCAAAGGTGAGAGACCCGTTTTCTGTGGTCATCTACATGTTGCACTCCCCTCTTACTCTTCTATTGGTAACTAATGGAGGTAATGTTTGGAATGTTTTAAAGAAAAATGTGAAGCTTCTCCAAAAAGCACATACTCTCAGTTTCACCTATTTTTTATGTAATTGTAGGCCTACAATGATTAGGACTTAACATGCTTTATGGGATGTGCAGATTGTGCTCTTCTTGCATTTAAAATGTTACTAGAATGCATTGCCAGTAAACAAAGAACAAAATCTACTGGGTGCAGCATAAAGTCCTAGAATAGAATACTAATATACAACATAAAAGCTGCAATGACTATTGTAATGGTAAAATATTCATAGCAAGCTAATTTTCAATGTTGTTGTTTTTTAACACTGATTACTAACAGCTGATTTATTATACAAACATTTGGAAACAATGGCAAATATTAAATACATCCGAACCCTGCAAACCAGACTTTACAATGGCTACTCTGAGAATTTTAGATATGTTAACTTGGAACATATTACATGTTGCGGTGCAAGTGCAGCTTCTACCACTTTGTTTCCAAGTATATGCCTGGAAAATCTTTGTTTTAAGTGGTTCAAACCCAGTACCTTCTTCCTACACCGTTCTGATAAGTGCAATCACCCGTTCCCACCCGTTGGTGGGAAACGGAGAGTTAAGAGTTGAAAGTGAGGGATGAGGGGTCAAATGATAATGTCTGCTTTTTAACCATGTTTGATGACCTCCTGACAATCTCGGGATGAATGTCCAATGGTCTATATGCAGTTTATGATAAATCATTTTAGCTCAGTTTATCAAAATGTTGGTTGGACTGCAGTCAGTTGGAGCCACTTCAAGCATTCAGCATGCCGAGATGAGTGATATTTTTCATCAGCGCAGACAGAGTGTTTGCATGTGGACGTGTCAGATTAAATGTTGCTTAAGTGTTGAGTCGTTGCCGTGACATTTGAGTAACATTTGAATACATTGTATTGTAGTTAACCTTATGTGAGGCATACGGTGTCTCAAAGTTGGGATGCTAATGCAACAAAGTTTTTAACCGTAACATCTGTGGCAGTCTGGCTTAGCTGCCGATACGATTACTAATGCAGATGCATTGGAGTTTTATTTATTTAAAGTTGCTCATTGTCATACGCTGGAAAGCGAGGCAGATACACAAGTGTCTGACAGGGGTGTACACCAGACAGCACAGTGTTAAAAACCTTTTGCTGTTTTCAATACCTGTGCATGGCTGGGACTGTTATTAAGGGTCAGGCCCACAGCTGAGCAGTCACTTAGTGGTTGGTCAACTGGGAGCCCCGGCAGTGAGGAAATAGATGGCGTTTGGAGAGCACCGTGTTGCTCTGAGTTTAAAGACGAGATGGAGGACGAGATGTCCTCTTCGAAGACATCAGTGGGGAACGAGGAAGGACCTGAGGAAATAACTGGTCAAAGGAAGCAAGATCAAAAAGTAAGCAAAGGGGACTGGGTGAAGACATTTTTTTTCTAAATATGTCGGTATGCGTCAGTGCATGTGGGTGAATATTTGTTTACCATTCTCCAGGGGCAACGTGTGCTCAAGGTGTTGCTCTGCAGCTGCTGGAGGTTGCTGGATCCTCTCAGTAAGGTGCTGTGAGGGGCGAGCCTTCCTCTGCCTCTGGGCCCCACATAGAGTCCTCTCTGCGGGTGCAAGACAGAAGGAGGAATGATACAGATAAAGAGAGAACAGGACAGATGGGGGATCAGTGCAGTTAGAGAGAGAGGGGGGAGAGAGAGGAGATGGGAGAAAGGGAAGCAACAGGACTAGAGAACATATGTGATGTGAGTGTGCGGAACAGCTTCGCCACAGGCAGTGAGTCCCAGCTCAAACCAGCAGAGGCATCAGGAAATAGTAAACACTTTTCCCCACAGGGAAATATGTCGCCTTGGATGTGTGCACACACCGTCTCACTCAACGTTCGTTAAATGTCAGGAACAGAGCTTTTGAGGAACGCACATATTTTTTGAAACGCCTGATATTATAATAATAACACTTTTAAATCAAAGGGAAGGTTAGGGGGGTTGTGGAGATGAAGAAGATGAGAGTTTAGCTGATGAAGAGAGATTAGGGAGGGAGATGTCAGTAACAACTGGAAACGATGACTCCGATTGTCAGATTGGTGTGTTTATCATGCGCTGTCAGTCACTGATGCGTCGGCTTCTCGTAAAGCAGCATCACACTATGCAGCAGGGTTACAATTTAGTTTCACGGATAGTGAAGCACAGTGCACTGTGTGGCACACACACACACACACACACACACACTTTCTCAGCTACTGTACAGCAGATGTAGCACAGACAGGGAGACAGAGTACCAAGAGGGCAAATCTGTTGTTGTACACAAAGCTGAAGGCGTAGAGACAAAAGCAAGAAGCAGGCAGCAGCAGCCTCACCATCAGCTTGGCATTACCTTGTGCAGTTTCAGTGCTCAGACCACCAGGGGGCAACTTCTGAGTGGCACCGTCCTCAGTTGACGCTGCATCAGGAAACATATAGGTCAGTTCATTCAAATAAGCGCACATTTAAAACAGCTTTAATACACTGCTCTCTGCCTTCCCATCTGATATGAAAAGTTTGTTTCACATTGATACAGTTCATTTTTTTTACCATCTGAAATAAAATAAAAAATCTTGGGTCTTACTTTAAAGTGGTAATTGCATTGTCACACATACAGTCAACATGAGAGGTTTGTATGGCTTAAAGACATGTATATATATATATATATATATATATATATATATATATATATATATATATATATATATATATATATATATATATATATAAGAGAGAGAGAGAGAGAGAGAGAGAGATAGATAGATAGATAGATAGATAGATAGATAGATAGATAGATAGATAGATAGATAGATAGATAGATAGATAGATAGATAGATAGATAGATAGATAGATAGATAGATAGATAGATAGATAGCTAGATAGATAGATAGATAGATAGCTAGATAGATAGCTAGATAGATAGCTCTACCTTGTGGACCTTACTTGCGCTTCACTCTGTTTTTTCTCTGTTTTATGATTAGTGGAGGCAGATTTCCAACCCTGTGTATACAGAGAGAAAATGGGAAAGATGTGACAGAATGTAAAAAAGAGAAGAAAATGCTTTTCTTCATTATAGTTTTATGTTTACATAGGTCACAAGCTGTTTGTGGGAATTAAATCTGCAAAACCTTTAGATTTCCACTCATCCCTGCAAGTTACAGCATGAAGCTTCACAGTGATGCCTGAAGCGAAGTGCACAGCGTGATGGATATATATTGGCCTTTTTTTTTTATTTCAACACTTCTAAATACATTGAGATACTAAATGTTTCAGACATTTTAAAGAGAGGTGGCTGAAAAATGTTTGGCCATTTGTGCATTGAATTTAATTGTTTACATTTCAATCTATTAAATCTGTACTTTTGAATAAAGGTAACAATTATGTCTGAGACTTGTTCATTTGCTTCTTTCATTTAAAGAAAACCACCCAAAACACTTTATTTTTTATTGTATAAAATCTGGATACAGATAGTCTTGCCAACTTTTCATTGAATATTGACTCATGTTGTTATTTTTTCAATCTCCACTGGAGATAGTTATCTACCAATCTGTTTGGTCCTGCTCCAAGGCTTTATTCTGACACATAGCACCGTTTACATTTACTGCTACTTATGGTAAAAAAAAAAACCTCTATTATGTTATTAATCTTCTATTGCATTAGCATAATCTTACACTGAAAATTTTGTTTATTTAGTGGAGAAAGCATCACAAAATAATTGTGTTTTTTTTTCTAATGCCACACAAATTGGCACCCCTAAAAGTGTGTAAAAACAAAAACATGAGTAGCATTTTCTTCATTTATACTTTTTTGTTTTTTGAGTTGATCAGAGCGTCTAGCAACATTTTATCAGTATTCCCTGACTTCCTGTTTCCTTGGTATATGAGTATGACTTTGAATATAGGCCAATTTCTCTTAACCAAAGATAAGACAGAATGACATTCAAGTAAGTTAGATGTGTGTTGCTTTTCCTGTCAGTAAATGACTGCAAGAACTTAGCTGATCCCCTGAACTTGCTCATATCTACAGTAAGAGTAAAAATGTAAAAGTTTTAACAGAACCAGAAATGTTCCAAACGAGGCTGAATGAATTGTCTCCTCCAATTGCACACAGTGAGCAAGAAGAAAGCGGTTAACAATGTCTGAAGCTCACCTACAGGGAGCTACAGCTCAATTTGGAAACCTGGGGTTACAACAACATTGGCCACTATCTACAAAGTTTTTTTGGAGCCTTACCAGGAAACAAAGTAACTTTTCTGCTGTACCTTCAGAAGTGTAAATGTGTAGCGTTTGCTAAATGCAACTGGGACATTTAGCAGCACCATGTTGTGTGTTGAGATGAAACTAAGACTGAGCTTTTTGGTAACAAACCCTCAGGTGAGCTGGTGTTAAAAAAAAATGATGTACATGTAGAAAATCTGTTTAGTACAGTGGAGAATATGTGGTAATGTGGGCCTGTTTCTCTTTCAAATGTCCTGAGAGCCATCTGTGTCTCAATCTTTCAGTGTGAGATTCTACTGCTGCAGTGAAAGACGAACAGTGAAATAATTGCAATTACAATAATTTCTGCGTTATTGTTTCTAATCAATTTCCTTGTCCCGTGAAAAGGGTGATAGATTAAAACATATTTCTCAAAGTTTTACCATTTTCACAAAAGGTCAAAATCAAAACGTGAATGAGATATGTGTCGTCTTTTACTTAAAGGAGGTGCCTCTGCCATGGTTAATAAAAAATGCAGCTTGTAGTGAGAGTAGAACGCTCAATCAAAGGTTAATAATACAAGCTAACCTGGGTCTGCATTGATTTCACTCAGCCTTCGGTTCTGAATCCTCAGCTGCAGGACTGAAACAAAAACAGATGATGAGCTGTGCTGAAAGAAATAAAGGTCTGGAAGCAGAAATTCAGCCAAAGAAAAGCAGAAGGTACGAGGGAATCAATCTCAGGCGGTTTACGAACACTTCAATAATGCATCCTTGTAAATCATTTAGCCCGCGTCTTTGCTGTGCTTGTAGCTAGAGTATATATTCTTTAATGGTTATCACATAAACACACACACACACAAACGGGCGAAGCAGAGTAGAGCTGTGCCTGTGGTACACTTTGGTGCATACTGAGACCTGAGAGACCTGAAAAAGCAGGTGGGGGTAGTACAGCAGGGAGGGGGAGTAGGTTTCTATTTATCCTTCTGTAAATCTATTTCTGCTGGTCCCATCCCCCCTTCAGCTGTCCCGCTCACTTCACAAGCCTCCAATACATCCTGTCCTGCTCGCGTCATGTTCGTTTGTGCTGCTAACCGCAGTCTTCCTGGATTCCCGTCTCTCAGTATGAAAGTGTAGGAATCAAGAATTAAGTTGCTGTCTTAAACAACTTTTTTTTGGCTCAGACCCTGTGCACCCTTCAGCAATCCATTAATTAGGGGATTGTTTTTCAGTTTCTGTTCACACGTCTATGTAACGAGGCTTTAAGTATTCATCTCTGTGCACGGGTAGAAACTCTGAAAACAGTGTAATTTCCCTGCCGTGCCAATAGTAGGCAGTATGTTCTTTGAGACTCAACAACAGGCGAGCGCGTGAAAGCACTCTCTGCTTGAAAAGACGTCACTACTAAAGAAACTTTCAGAATGGCAGCCACTCAAGTACTTAAACAGAGATACAACGAGGTTTAACTGCTGCTTTAGGTGATTTTTGATGATAAAACCACAGCTTTGGTTTTAAATTGATTGGCAGCTGTTATACTATGAGCTCAGGGGCGGTTCTAGATGGGGGCCCACAGGGGCCAGCGCCCCTTTAGAACTGGTCCTGTACTAAAGACATGATATTAAATAATTTTCTTTTGACGATATATGCTGACAAAGATACCGTAACTGATTGGTCACTTGGACCAATTGTATTTTTTACTTTTTACAGTTTTACTCTAACAATAATTTTAAAATTAAGCTGTATCAAGTTTAGCTTCAGCCTTATTGAGATAGGATCAGGGGTCTGCAACCTGCAGTTCAAGAGCCGCAATCGGCTCTTTGGCTTACTTAATATATTAAACGATGAAATATTGACCTGTTTAGTTTTTTTCCCCAATCTTTTGTTCTGTGCCCCCATTAAAAAAACTCTGCACCCACCCTGGACCCCCTGTTAAATTTGGTGTAAAACTACCACTGACTGTACTCATGTGCATTAATTTCTACTGATTGCAGTCATACCCAAACTTTTGCAATCTTTGTTTTATTTGAAGCGTTTTAATCTTTGAGGACCTCCAGTAATTGGATGATCAAACTATTAATTTCTAAATATACTCCCCAGCTCTCAAATAACAGGTTAAAGTTAAAATGAATGATTTATTTAAATTAATCGTCCTGTTATGACGTTTAGCTTTAATCTCAGGCAAA